>NC_049205.1:54076267-54250209 GCF_013347855.1 Anguilla anguilla
CAAATTCAACTTAATGTATTATCACTCTCTCTCTCTTTCTCTCTCTCTGTCTGTCTCTCTGTCTCATGCTCTCTCTCTCTCTCTCTGTCCTCTCTCTCTGTCTCCCTGCAGCCTCATATCTTCCAGACGGTACTATTTTGAGGTTCTGCATAAGCAAGATGACAAGGGCTCAGATCATGTGGAGGTTGGGGTAAGTCTGAAAATCTCAGGATGAGTAGCACTGGGTACCAGCTGTAGTCAGTGTAATGTTTGACACAGTTTAGAGTCTATAGGGGCCTAGAACAGAGTCCATAGGGGACTATAACAGTCCATAACAGTCTGCAGCTTTTCTTCAGGTGAGAATGAACCAGGTGGGTTATGTGAGGGACTTACTGTGTCAGTAATTTGTGGAGAAATCACACCTACGTGCTTTTGCACATAGTCAGAGTGACTCACACCTCTCCAGTAGGGCCTGGTAGGTATTTCTTTTGCTTGAGCGATTCGCTTTCTGAATTTTTTTGTGTTCTTTTTTGAATATATATAAAAGAGGCCAGAGGCTTATCCACAGCTCCTGGCTAACACTGCATATCGGATCTCCCACTTCCCCTCGCCATTCGGTCTCTTGTTCCTCTTAGCGTAGCGCACAGTATATATTTAGGCACTGGAGGTCCTCTAAGCCCACGCTCAAATTCCAGAAGCACTTTGTTGCCATGGCACTGATGAAAAGACACTGATGAAAAGACTGTCAGCTTATATCCTTGATTCCGTGTCTAATTTCTGTGTCTTTCCACCTGACGGGGGGGGGGGGGGGGGGGTTAGGTTGGTAGGTTTTATGTGTGCGAGTGCAGTCTTGCAGATCTACTGTTCTTGTGCTGTTCGCTGGCTGTGGAGGACCGTCCATCAAAGATGGCGGCTTAAAAACTTTAAAGAGCACTTTGTGCCCTGGGAAGAAGAATTTCCATTTCGCTTGTTGTGAGAAAGCACCATCAATGGTAATGACACGGTTTATATTGTAGTCGTGATCATTATCATCATTGCTGCTTTGCTGTGTAGCTGCAAACGTTATGCTACCGCCTTTATTCACGGTTATATCATAATAGGAAATGGGATGAAAGGCAATTAAACTGTGCTGAGGGGAAGCACTAACGAGCCAAACACTGCTCTAAGTCTCTAACTGCTGCCTGAATCTCTTCTGCTACATGGTCCGGGTTTGATTTAGCGCTCTAATACATTTTAAAGCCTGACAGACAGGGTAGATTTACTGTGGCTTGTCCGCGGGTCTTTTTATCCGACAGCCATAATAAATCTGAAAGGCCGAAATCTTCACTTTTTAGCAGTAGAAAGGCAGCGCAGATTAGCCATATCTCTCACATTACTGCGCTCTCAAAGCCTCCTGAGATGTCTGATACCAAAAGCAATATCAGAAGAGGAGCCGTCCCTGGGCATTCTGGGAGTGTAAAGTATTTCATTCAGACGCTCTGTGCAGGATAAATGCCCACGCGAAGTCAGAGCCCTCAGGAGACGTAACAGGAGATCTGTGGCTTCTGTCCCTTCCTGTTTGTTCATCAATAATGGAGAAGAGCTGCAGATGATCTGCATGCATCTGATAGGCTGTGAGACACAGAGATGCATTAAGAGCAGGAAGTGTTGTCTGTGTGTGGGGGGGATTTGGGGGTGGGTGGGGGGGTAGCGATGCTCAGGTGTTGTGGGGCACACAGGTGTTCAGAGTTCAGGTTGCATACCAGTGTCCAGAGAGAAGATTCAGTGCTCCTGCTGGCCCAGCAACATCACTCACAGCCACAAGGTGGTTTTCAAGTTCCTCCATCCAAATTCAAACAAACCTGCCCCTGCTTAGCTTTGACCACCAGGGTATAACACAGGACTGATCTAAAGTACAGCTGACAGCTTTATGGAGACCAGAGGTTGTGGATTAACACATTAAGTATAAATCAGCTGTTTTAGTGTTCCCTGCCTGCCAAGCAGCATAAACGCAGGCTCATGCCATATAATCTGTACTTCCCCAGTACCAACCCTCTCTTTTACTGTAATAATGTACAACTAGTCATATAATTCACAATAGAAACCAATAATATATATCTCTGTATGATAACCCAGTACTACCCCTTTTATTCACTGTAATAACACAGTACTGACCCTCTTATTCACTGCAATAACCTAGTACTAACCATCTAATTGACTGTAGTAACCCGGGACTAACCCTCTCATTATAATAACCAGGTACTTACCCTCTTATTCACAGTACTGAGTCTACTGACCCTCTTATGCACTGCAATAACCTAGTACTGACCTTGCTATCGACTATAGTACTGTAACTCAATGCCAACCCTCAAAATTTACGCTTTTCTTTGATTCACCTGTAACTTCTCATGGGAAATGCATTGACTGAAGTGTTTTGATGTTCAAGGAGCCACAATGTTTATCCATGCACGCATAATCTAGGGTATTAATATTCATAAAGATAATCACCATTAATTACTGTTCTCTGTAAACTTTTCACCAAACTCCTGACCTCTGACAGGGCCTCGAAGCCCCTCTAGAGCTGAGAGACTGGTCCTCAATCACACCGCTGACACGAACACATTAGTAAACACGAGTCACGTTTGCCGGCATCGTCACTGAGCCCAAACAGCAACACGACTTGCAGAGAACTGTCAGCCTCAGAGGGCGAGGGAGAGAGAGGTGGGGTGGATCAGCCACCGCAAAAAACACAGAAAAGCATTCACGCGGCTTCAGTTCCTGCGTTAGCGAGCCGGGGCATTCCAGAGGGGTAGGCCGGGAATGCCGTTTGAGAATACTGAGGGAGAATAGAGAGAGCGAGGAGGAAGAGAGAAAGAACTGTGTCAGGAAAAGGTTTCTTTTGAAACAGACTCCCCTCCCCCTGCATTTCTGCCTGAAAGCATGGAACAGAAGCACCAGTGGAAAGGTTTTACTCTCGACGAGAGAAACACCAGCAACAGCATGCAGCCAGTACAGGGATTTGCACAGATGAGAAGATGACGCAGGTCCCCCACTCCATTTTATCCCTTGTTCAGTTTGTTTTATTAGTTTTTTTTTTTTTTTTTTTTTTTTTTTACACCTCTGCACATGGATGACTCTCATTTTTTTTGTTGGGTGTTGGGGGCCAGAGAACAGACTGTGTTCTGCTTCAGAGCACAGCTCGTCGAGCAGCACAGGAGCAGAGCGCCGCACTTGGAGCGTTGCGATCTCATACACTGGTACGGCGGATGAGCTAATTGGATGAGAAATCTTTGTAGTTGTTCGGCTGTCAGAGGATCTGCTTACTGTTTCAACACACATCTGAGACTCTGCATTCCTCTGAAAAAGCAAAAGGTGCTCTTTGGAGGCGGTGTGGTATTCCTTTGTCGTAGCGGTTAGCCATAAGAATCTGTTTGAGTCTGAAGTATCGATCGGCCCCCAAAGGTGAAAAATAATAGCTTTGAGAAGTTCTCCTTTCGTGTACCATATTCAGGCATGAGGATCGTTATAGTCTAAATTTGACTGTTTTTGTTTTTGTTTTTTTTAAAATTGATTAACTATGACCATTGTTTTGTTATGAGTGTGCATGCATGTGTGTGTGTGTATGTGTGCGTACATGTGTGTGCCTAAATGTGTGCGTACATGTGTGCCTATATGTGTGTGTGCATGTGCGTGCGTGCGTGCGTGTGTGTGTGTGTGTGTGTGTGCGTGTGTGTGTGTGTGTGTGTGTGTGTGTCCATGAGGGGGTTGTCTCTCAGAGACCCATGCTGGCCAGCCCAGGACCCCCTTCGTCCACCTGGCCCCTGTTATTGACTGACACCTCAGGACTTATGTGGGCGTTGTCTTCCCCACTGATCTGACATTGTGCCGCAGCTGCATTTTTTGATCCCCTAAAGGCAGTCATCACCTTGAGCAGAAGGCTGCGGGCGAGATGGAGAGAATACTGAGTGCAGTGCGCTCCCTCAGTCTGTGCAGCTGAATGCATTTCACTGTCTCTAGTCTGTGCAGCTGAATGCATTTCACTGTCTCTAGTCTGTGCAACTAAATCCATTTCACTGTCTCTAGTCTGTGCAGCTAAATCCATTTCACTGTCTCTAGTCTGTGCAGCTAAATCCATTTCACTGTCTCTAGTCTGTGCAGCTGAATGCATTTCACTGTCTCTAGTCTGTGCAGCTAAATCCATTTCACTGTCTCTAGTCTGTGCAGCTAAATCCATTTCACTGTCTCTATAGTCTGTGCAGACAAATCCATTTTACTGTCTCTTGTGCTCAATCTGTGCAGCAAAATGCAGTGTTGTACTCAATCAATCTGTAAAGCTAAATGCAGTGTTGTACTCAATCAGTCTGCGTTGCTCAATGCAGTCTATTCCTTCAGTCTGCAGAACCTAATGCAGTATTCTACCTTAGTCTGTGCAACCAGCTGTATGAGGATATGAATATGACTATGTGTATATGTGTTTGTTTTTGTGTGTGCATGCTTGTGCGTGCATTTTTGTGAATTTCTGTGTGTGTGTATGTATGTGTGTGTGTGTGTGTGTCTGTTTCTGTTTCTAAGTACACAATTGCAACAGTGTAATTACAGTCTTGGCCTTCATTGAAGGAAATGACCCGTCTTGCTTGATTACAGCCACGTTAATGTGAACTGACACAGTAATTGCAGAATCTCTTTAAAAGGAACTGTTGCCTGTCCTGTCCCTAGCTGTGTTACCATGAGCATTCCACTCATCACTAAAGCCTCTGCCCTGTGCAAATAACACCCTGACCATAACACTGCAAATAACACTGAACGATGATGAAGGAAATCATTGAGCAAGGGAGAGCCAGGCTCAGGTGTTCTAGTCTGACCATCCAGACATTAAACAAATTTAGCAAAGAGAAATTGAGTTTCAGGTAAAGGTCACCTGAGTTCAGACACTGGCAGGAATTCATGGGAGTAAAGTGTGAACCGGAATAGCACATTGATCTGTAAAACCAACCGCCTGAAGAACATCTCTATCCCCGTAAAATACAGCACACTCAATAAAACACCCCACTCTAAGAAACGCCCCACTCTCAGAAACACTCCACTCTCAGTAAAAAACACTCCATTCTCAGTAAAAACATTCCACTCTCAGTAAAAACACCCCACTCTCAGTAAAAACACTCCACTCTCAAAAACACTCCACTCTCAGTAAAAACACCCCACTCTCAAAAACACTCCACTCACAGTAAAAAAACACTCCATTCTCAGTAAAAACACTCCACTCTAAGAAACACCCCACTCTCAGAAACACTCCACTCTCAGTAAAAACACCCCACTCTCAGTAAAAACACCCCACTCTCAGTAAAAACACCCCACTCTCAGTAAAAACACTCCACTCTCAGTAAAAACACTCCACTCTCAGTAAAAACACTCCACTCTCAGTAAAAACACTCCACTCTCAGTAAAAATACTCCACTCTCAGTAAAAACACCCCACTCTCAGAAACACTCCACTCTCAGTAAAAACACTCCATTCTCAGTAAAAAACACTCAATTCTCAGTAAAAACACTCCACTCTCAGTAAAAACATCCCACTCTCAGTAAAAACATCCCACTCTCAGTAAAAACACCCCACTCTCAAAAACACTCCACTCTCAGTAAAAACACTCCACTCTCAGTAAAAACACTCCACTCTCAGTAAAAACACTCCACTCTCAGTAAAAATACTCCACTCTCAGTAAAAACACCCCACTCTCAGAAACACTCCACTCTCAGTAAAAACACTCCATTCTCAGTAAAAAACACTCAATTCTCAGTAAAAACACTCCACTCTCAGTAAAAACATCCCACTCTCAGTAAAAACATCCCACTCTCAGTAAAAACACCCCACTCTCAAAAACACTCCACTCTCAGTAAAAACACTCCATTCTCAGTAAAAACACTCCACTCTCAGTAAAAACACCCCACTCTCAAAAACACTCCACTCTCAGTAAAAACACTCCATTCTCAGTAAAAACACTCCACTCTCAGAAACACTCCACTCTCAGTAAAAACACCCCACTCTCAAAAACACTCCACTCTCAGTAAAAACACTCCACTCTCAGTAAAAACACCCCACTCTCAAAAACACTCCACTCTCAGTAAAAACACCCCACTCTCAGTAAAAACACCCCACTCTCAGTAAAAACACTCCACTCTCAGTAAAAACACTCCACTCTCAGTAAAAACATTTCTCTCAGTTAAAACGTCCCACTCGTATGCAGCGTACTGTCGGTAAGAATCCCTCTCTTAGTAAATCCAGCCGTCTCTCTGTGGAATGACCCCTCCCTCAGTAAACGCGCCCCCGTACTGAAGCAGCTCTTTCTCACCGCTCTTGTTCTGTGCCCTCCTTTAGTGGCGCCCTTTTCTGCCTGGCCTGAAGTATGAGGTCATCGACTCTGCGTACATCTCCCTGTACACAGGTAAGCTTGATCTCCCGTTACACGGGTACATCCTAACTCCGCCTCACAGATAAGCCTAATCTCTGGAACATTTGGGAACCCCATTTGTTTTTGGAGGAGTTGGGGAAGGGGAGGCGGTGCTGCGCCGGAGAAAGAGATTAGAGCATTTATATCCTCATTTTTAAAAGATAATGGGGATATAAATGCTAACAAGAACATAAAGCTTATAGTCTTTTCTGATGAGGGCTTTTAAAGGAATTTACATTATGAATTTACTGTTAAATATTCTGCATTTCCAAGTACATTAAGATACCCACCCTGCTCCCCTTCTCTTTCCAGAGTGAAATAATAGTGTTTTATGGCCATATGTAACTAGTACAATGGAATGCTTGCTCCCCACTCACTCACACAGTGTAAGCATAAAAAATTTAAGAGCAATAAGTAATACGCGAGATAAACAAATTCAAGTGCATGACCGTACAAGTGACCAGTATAGTGCAGTTTAAATTAAATTCCATTGTGCAATATACGAGTGAGAATAAAGATGTATGGTTTTTACATTGTCACATTGTGCAAAGCACAGCATAGTAATAGTTCTCCATAAAAATCTGTAGTGAAGTATGCGCACAGCTTCATGATGTTCATTTGGACATTTATAGCTATTAGTACTGGTGTTCTGAGAGCGTGAAGCCACTGGCTGAGGGATGTTCATGATGCAGTATAAATATAATAATAAAGGCATATGATACTGAAGTCAGAATTAAATTGATATCACATGAGATACGTGATACATTAATAACATTGCAACCATAAAATATTGATATGATAACATACCTAAATGTATCGATGTGACATTACATAACTAAATACACAGTGCCTTGTGTCTCAGCTTTTCATTTTAAAAGATTCTTTTAATAAAGCTGACTCACTAGGGAGAATGATCATTTTATAACTGACTTTTTTCACTCTAGTTTTGATTCTCAAACCCACACACAGTTCTACAGAACTTCAACAGAGCTGTCTTGATTTCTGTCAAAATCAAAGTTGTAACAAAGCAGTGATTTGTTTATTTTTCCTCTGCACTAGATATCTATTAAGATTGCAGTTGAGTTCTCTTAATTATTCATATTGGTCAAAATGCCACAGCCCACACTTATTTTGTTCACATAGTTTTGATAGTCTGTTTTTGCTTTTCATTTCCCCCTGGTATTCTTTGTTATTTCTGACTTTTAACAATAGCAACCAAAACAGAAAGTTTAGAAATGAATGATAAATATAAATGAATTTTATTCTAGTGTGTCGTAGTGTATACAGTAGAAGTATTTATCAGGGTGTTCTATGCTGTTGAGAGTGTGCCTGGGTATATAATGTGTGTTAATGTAATTTGGTATGTAGTACTGAGCTGTAAATTGCACACTATTGTGCAATAGGGGGTACACAAATGTACTGTAGTTTTATATTGGTGTATGTGTTTAGCAGAGTTTCTTATGTTGTATTTGTTTTAATGAGCTGTACCGTTCTTTGACATGTATTAGTGAGTTTTGACATGGACTTTAATATGAGTATTAATATGGACTAGACTGTATTGGGAGTGGCATGGTGGTGCAGTGGGTCACCTCACAGCCAGATGGTCCTGGGTTTGAATCCTTTCTGTGTGGAGTTTGCGTGTTCTCCCCGTGTCCGTGTGAGTTTCCTCCGGGTACTCATCGGTTTTCTCCCACAGTCCAAAGACATGCAGGAAGGCTAATTGGAGACTAAATTGTCCATGAGGTATGATTGTGTGAGTGAATGGTGTGGGTGCCCTGCAATAGATTGGCGGGCTGTCCAGGGTATATTCTCTGCCAATGCACTCTGGGATTGGCTCCAGCACCCCCCACGACCCTGACCAGGAATTAGTGGGTACAGATAATGGATGGACTGTATTGGCATTAGTTCATGTGTATTAGAGTGTACTAGTGTATATTCAGTATATTCATGAAGTAAGAAAACAACCAAAGTTCTGCCAGTGGCGTTCCCTTGTTTGTTTGCATCTGCCAAATCCACCCCACCGCCCCCCCACCCCACCCCACCCCACAGTGCTCTCACACTTCACAGCTGCATTGCCATATGCATTGGAGCACTGCTGTTGTAAGAACCATTTCAGTGCAGCAGTGGTGAAGCTAAGCATTCTATCTGACGGATCGATTTGCACACACAGGGTATTTAGCCGTCTGTCCAGGCATTGTTAATAAGTCAGTTCTACACTTGATTAACAAACAAGGAAGTTGTGGAACTTCTGCAGGCCTGTGGAGTTAACAAACCTGGCTGAGCTGAGCTGTGCTCCCCAGTCCCTGGGCAATGCTGTGTCTGAGGTCAGGTACAGTCCATGAGCATGAGGGACTCGTTCATCCAGGAGGAAGGTGACAAGGAGAGCAAACTGAACCAACTCTCTAATGTCAGCCTTTCAATACACTTACCCCCTGGTCCACCTCCAGACACCCTGCAGTGGGAGGTTCCCACGTCCCCCGTTCCCTTCGCTCGCCCCGTCACTCCACAATGGAAGAGGAGTTGGGGTTTTTTCCTCTTAATTATAAAGCACGTCTCCCATCTGGGCCACCCCGCGATGCTCCATAAATCATACTTCCACTCTCCGCCTGCCAATCGATACCATTAATTAAAGACTCTTTTCTGTCCGTGGCCAGCCAGCCAGCCAGGATGCCTCTGAGAGCCTTCACATCATGGAGAGATAAGCTCTAATGAAGGGGTGGCTCCGCTCTCGCCAGCTCTCCACGGTCCCCCAGCTGCTTCCCAGCATGCCTTGCTGCACTCTGGCTGAGCCGCAGGGATCCCGCGTCTGCGTGCTGTGCGTGGACACACGCGGCAGCGGGGTCTCTCAGCGAGGAGCCGCGGGGATGTATTTATAGCGCCCCTCCCACGTGCGTGGAGCCGCGTGTGGCCGTCTCTCTACGCCTCCGCACAGCGCTCTCCTGTCACCCTTCCCTCTCTGCTTCTCTCCACCTTTTCATTTCGGACCTCTTCTGATCTCTCCTTTTTTACGCTGTCTGTGATGAGGTCACCAGTTTTGACTCCTCCTTTTCAGGAACTGAAAACTTTTAATTAACTGAGTAACTTTTACAGTTCATTCAGCTTTATTACCTGTTGCTGCTGTGAAAGTAAAAGATTTCTCCATAAGAGTTTCATATAGACCTGTGTGGGTTCCTTCTCCATCAAAGCCCACTCTTGGTTTCACATGGACACAGATGGGTCCCTTCTCTGTAAGGGCCCACTCATAGATTCATACAGACACAGATGTGTCCCTTCTCCATGAGGGACCTCTCATACTGTAGATTCATACGGACACAGATGGGTCCCTTCTTAGTAAGAGACCACTCATAGTTTCATACAGATACAGATGTGTCCCTTTTCCGTAAGGGCCCACTCTGGGCACACCTGGGTCCCTTCTCTGTAAGGGCCCACTCTGGGCACAGCTGGGTCCCTTCTCCATAAGGGCCCACTCTGGGCACAGCTGGGTCCCTCTGACCGCGCCCCGCGCTCTCTGTCCTGCAGACGAGTCCAGCCTGAAGATGAACAGCGTGGATCACATCCCGCAGACGCTGGCCAGCCACAGCCTCCCCCCCCGCCGGGCCCCGGGCGCCAGCCAGCACGGAGCCGACATGCTGAAACAGGACCCCCGAGACACCTTCTACAGCCGTGCGTCTGCCCGCGCGCCCTGTCCGTCCGTCTGTCTGTCTGCCTGCATCCCTGCCCCTCTGTCCTTTTGCCTTTGAAGAGTTGCTCCAGTAGTGTGATATTGAAGATGGGTGTGTCTCACTGGCAGACGCTGACCGTGGGGCTGTGCTCTGCTGATTAATGTGTTCCAGGGGCGCCGATGATAGACCCGTCCCACCTGGAGAGCGTGCTTCCCCCCTGCCTCTACGCGCCCACGTATGTGGTGAAGGACTTCCCCATCGCCCGCTACCAGGGCCTGCAGTTTGTGAGTCACGCCAATCTCTGCCATCTGTCTGAGGCTCTGTCTGTGCCAGCGTGTGTGTGTGCATATGCGTGTGTGTGTACGTGTGTGTGTCTGTGTCTTTGTCTGTGTGTGTGTGTGTACACTATGTATGGGTGTGTTAGTTTGTGTGTGTGTGTTTGTGTGTGTGTGAGTGTTTATGTGTGTGTGTATGTATGTGTGGGTGTGTGTTTGTGTGTGCATGGATACATGTACATGCCTGCATATTTGTGTGTTTATGAATAATGTGCTTGTACGTGTGTGTGAATGGTGTGTGCACAGAGATTTGCATTTCACGACAAACAGAAAGTGGTGATTACTGAGGATCATTAAATATCACTGATTAAAATTTTATTATGAGTCATACTTACAGTAGGTTACCATCTGACTGATTTGTGTAAAGATGCAGAGATTCAATAAAATTTTATTAACGTCATTTGAGAGGGTGACAACAGTTACAAACAACCAATTATAATTAATGTTCCCTGCATCATTGGCATATTTCTGTAATTTAAAGTCTTTGAAGCAAATGTTTTGGGGGTAGTACTAACGTATTACTATGACTGTGTCATCAAACACACACCATCCCCGTATGAAATTTCACACGTCTCTGTTATTTAAAAATACATTTTTTTGGTACATGATTGCATGCCTGTGACTAGAAAAGGAGATTTTCATGCATATATTTATTTTCCATTTTAGACTAATTCGTCACGGTAAGCAGCTAAATCAAATGACATACCGTATTGCCGTTAATTCCTTTGGAGCCGCTGTCTCGCGGAGCATGAAGAAATCTCTTTCAGCTCTAACAGGATGGCGAGGCTAAGCCACTTACTCGGTGCTTTTGTAAGACAAGAGCGGAGTCCTCCAGATAGCGAAATACTATCGGAGCATTTCTATCCTCTTTGCCCAATACTCGGCCTCTTCTCAAGCCATAAAACCGGGCTGCTGCTGCCCCCTTTGGTCCAAAGCCTGTCATTGCAACAAGTCCTAAAGACGACAATGCTGTTTTGACGTTTTTACTGTGTTTGAGTGTATATGTACGGGCTCTGAATATTGTGGATACTGGATTATTGGGGATATTTGATTGTATTTTTTAATTTTAAATTCATCACAATATGTCAGATGAGACATGCACCTTAAAAAGTACCAGTTGTGGATGAATGCTGTGATGCCTGTTCTGTACACAGTGGTTATTAATGTAAGAGTCTGATGCTGTCCTGATCCCTTTATTTCTCATGCACGCAGGTGTACCTGTCATTCGTCTATCCCAATGACTTCACCCGACTTACCCATATGGAGAAAGAGAACAAGTGCTTCTACAGAGAGTCACCGATTTACCTTGAGAAGTAAGCACTTCAGAGCGTGATGAAATGCTTTCGTTCATCAGGAATGACTATAAATCAATATGTTATAATGATACGGCTCTAATGGCTCTGACGTCTGGCTTCAACTTTCATAGGTTTACTGTGCTTAACACAAAGTAATACCATAGCACAGGCATTGCGTAACAGTAATAATGACTCCCTGTGGAGGCCTTATGCAGTCATCTTTAGAATAATACGAGCAGAACTGTTCCAGGACACAAGGGAATTTTACTTCCATAGAATAGTAAGGGCTACTTAATTCACTGAGCTTTGCTGAGTTTACTGAGGTCTACTAAGTTTACTGAGGTTTATTGAGTTTGCTGAGGCTTATTAGTTCAGTAGTTTCTGCGGGCTCTGTACAGCACAAGCCGTGTCACTTTTGAAATTAGAGCACCTGCAGATGGGAGTTTATTCACTGCGGAAGTGTCACCTGTAGTCGTCTCAGTGCTGCTTTTGCTTGGCTCCCGTCTGACAGGTTTGGCTTCTACAAATACATGAAGATGGATGAGGAAGAGGACGACCAGCCCATGTTCTTCCCCAACCCAGATGGTGCGTTTTCCCTGATCGGGGAGGGGTGGAGGAGTGGGGTGGTGGGGGGGTTGGATGAGGCGTGACGGGGACGTGTCCCAGCCCTGCTTTATTGCAGATTCCCTCTCCCTCCCTGCCCCCTCAGCGGTCATAAATACTGCCAGCCGTGTATGGGCATCTGATGAGCCCCAGACGGCAATCAAAGAGGGGCAGCTGCCGGTAGTTCCAGGGGCCTCGTCGTTAGTGTCACTGAAAAATCACTCTTCTTTCTTTCCAGATTTTTTGGAGGAAGAGGAAGGGGAGGACCCGGAGGACGAGGCGATAGTGGTGGACTCTCAGCCGGCCAGGAGGAAGGCCAATGCCAGTCAGCCCAGCCGTGCTCCGCGGCCATCCCAGAGGCCCACGCCCCGGACCCCGGGCAACAGGGAGGGTGGGGAAGAGGGGGAGGAGGGGGAGGAGGGAGACGTGCTGGGCTTCAAGTCGAGAGAGCGGCGGGAGGGGGGGTGGCGCGAGGGGAGCACCAGGGACCCCCCGGAGCCCCGGGCCGGCGCTCTGGGCGAGCAGCGGCAGGAAGCGGAGACGCTGGGGTTCCGCCGTCCCGGCACCCCTTTCACCCGCTCCCTGACCTGGGTCCGCACCGCTCCCGCGCAGCCGAGCAGGAGAGGGGCCGCGGAGACGCCCCCCAAACTCAGCAAGTCTGCCCTGCTGTTCCCCCGGAAGAGCTCGCTCTCAGCCCTCACCAGCCGGGCCAAGCAGATCCTCAGCAACTCCGCCCACAAGGGCCAGGGCCCCGGGGCCGCCCCCGCCAAACCCCGCCCCAATCAGGAGAAGGGGAAGGAGGAGAATAAGGTCTACATCACGCGGCCCCGCCTCTCCGCAGGCAGGAGGGGTACCACCCCCCGACAGCCCAGGGAGGTGTTCCCGGGGGTCTTTCTGTACCAGAACGGCAAGACCACCAAACTGGTGAACTTGGGGACCAAGAGGCGGGGGGGCAGGGGGCTGGGGGCCGCCCGGCAGCTGTGGCCCAAATCCCCCCTCGGGTTCAGCAAGGCCTCCCACCGAGGGGCTGGGGCGGGGCTGGACGCCGAGCTGGGGCGACACCCTCACAGGAGGAGGGAGGAGCCTCAGAGGGGGAGGCGGGAGAGCCCGGGCCTCCCCAGCAGGAGGGGCGCGGTCACGTCGACGCCCAACCGCGGGGACCCCCCTCTGTCCACCCCGCCGGCTCCACCCGCCGACCCGGGGCTCACCCCACCCACGGAAACCCGGGTCACCTCCTACATGAGGACCTCCGAGGTCACAAACTCCCTGGGGCAGGAGGAGGCGGGGCCAGAGGAGGAGGAGGGCGGGGTCTCGGACTACAGCTATGAGGAGGCGGAGCCCCGGCCCGGGTGGGCGGAGGACGCCATTAACTGGCAGCGCACGTTCAGCGTGAACAGCATGGACTTCGAGCTGCTGCGCTCCGACTGGAACGACCTGCGCTGCAACGTGTCGGGGAACCTGCAGCTGGCCGAGAGCGAGGTGGTGGACCTGCTCGCCCAGTACATGGAGAAGCTCAACGAGCGCAGCGGCGGGTGAGAGGCTGACGCGGGCGTCTCAGACCCCACGCTCTGCAGCGCACTGAGAGGGAAGCAGTGCGTCGCAGAGCAGGGGGGGGCTGGAGGGCTCAGAGTCTCCCAAAATACAGACATAACATCATTCACATATCTCCATAAATATAACATACCACAGCTTTACCTTATCGCTAGTGTGAAGATAAGGATCTTCTTAACCCTTTCAAGAGTAGGTTTTTCAGAATGTTTTCCAGCATTCTAAGTCAGTGTTCTGGAACTCCATTGCTTTCATTTATCCAGTAGTGACTATTACATCAGCATTAGAATGTTCAGTTAAGAACATTCCAATCTCATATCTGTGATGGTGGGCCTTAGAGGGCTCATATCCTGCAGGGACGGTGCCTTGCTCGTTCAGGCTCAGGCTTGACACTGCGCAGATCCATACGTTTTCTTATCTGGAGATGATAATATCAGACGCCAGGCCCGGCAGCTGGCTGGCTGGCGTTTAATGAGCACGTGGGGGCTGAACAGAAAGGCCTGTCGCTTCAGATGCAGCTCCGTGTCACGCTGAGTAGCACTCTGAGGCGTTTTCATCGTTTGGCACCTTAAACATCTCCCCCCGGGGGACTCGGCTCATTTCTGATTGATAAAATTAACTTTATCCACTCATCTCTTTTCTTCAGCGCCGAGCACCTCGGACAGCCATCTGTCAGTTTCAACTTGAGTTAGCTTGTCTGACCTGCTCATGATAATGGGAGTTTTTCTGACCTCTTCAGGGCTGAGATTGACAGCTGGAGTGTGAGGGTGTCTGTGATGGCCCGAGAATGCCTGTATCGAACACATAATCTGTCTGTCTGTGTCTCCCTCTGCCTCCCTCCTCTCTCCCTCTATCTTTATCTCTTTCCATCCTCTCGCTTTGTCCTTTGTGCTCTCTTTCTCTCTTCCTGCCTCCCTCTCCTTGTGCTTGCTCCCTCTCTCCCTCTCCTCTTTCTTTCTGTTTCTCAATCTCTTTGTGACTTGCTGTGTCTCATTATCTCTTCCCCTTCCCCTCTCGTCTATATTTATCTCTTTCCCTCTTGTCTTTTTACTTGTTCTCTCTCCCTTCCTCTCTCTCTCTCCCTCCTCCTCTCCTGCTCTCTCTCCCCCCTGTCTTTCTCTCTCTCTCTCTCTCTCTCTCTCTCTCTCTCTCTCTCTCTCTCTCTCTCTCCCCCCCCCTCCCTCCCTCTCTCTCTCAGTATCTACACGCTGCTGCGCATCATTAATGTGGAGAAGCGGAGGGACTCTGTGCGGGGGAGCCGGTACCTGGTGGAGCTGGAGCTGATGGAGCGGGGGAAGCGGGTGGTGCACCTCTCCGAGTACGTCTACCTGCTGCTGCAGCACGGGAGGGGGGAGGACAGCCTGGAGGACGGCGCCGCGTCGGCCCCACCCTCCGCCTCCTCCTCCTCCTCCGCCGCCTCTGCCCTCCACGCCAGCCTGGGACCCCCCGCCGCCGCCGCTCCCCATCCCACCAGCCCCGGCGCCCTGCCCCTCGCCACCGCGCCCGGGAGCACGGCCTACGTCAAGCCCCTGCTGTGCCAGCCCACCGCGCTGCGCTGGAGACGCGACGTCATGGTGCATTTTGTGGTGCCAGGTGGGTCCCGGACAGATGGGTGCGGGGGGGGGCACCGTGGTCCAGGAGCTGGGCATAGAGCCCAGGAGGCTCAGGCGCTATCCCTTACCCCTCCCACAGATCACTGTCCAACTCTGTGGATAGACAGCAAATATGAGCAGCTTCAGTGTAACATGAGCAGCTTTTTATGCAATCAAGCTGTCACTATTTCTATAAAACAGCGGTCCTCTAAACATAAACAGGAGAGTGCCACCAATTCGTAAATACACAACCCAGTCCCTCTCCTGCGTAACACACTTTACCCAGGTGACCCCCTTTCCAAAGTGATGCGTTTCCTCAACACTCCTTACCCACTGAAGTGTAATATACACACAGATATCTCACAGTGCCTCACATTGGCAGCCTGTAGTGTAGTTGTAGCCTGTTGAAAGCTCTGTATCTCTGTGTGCCCCAGTGCTGTGAAGCTGTGTCCGTGCTGTCTCCCCCGCTCAATTACCTCGCGGTGCTCTCGGGTGCTTAATAGAATAATCAATCAATCCCTCCAACTGCTCAAAAGCTGAAATTAATTTAAAATGCTACAATTAATCAATTTTGATGTAGTAGTGCTTCCAATTAAATTATTACTGTTCAGCTCGAACAAGAGCGAACATGGCACACGAGTTCTTCAAAGCAGACAGCAGAACTGTTTCTTCTTTCAGCCACTCCCAGTAGCCATAAAGCCCACGCAAGTGCTTTTAGGGGATTTTATAACTCTACAACAATCCTGTCACAGTGGCTAAGGTGGCATCAGTATTCATAAATAGCTAAAAACTGTGTCCCTAAACCACTCTATTATTGTTATTATTATTAACCTGTAGTTAATAAAAATAATAATAAGTTAATAAGTAATAAGAATAATTCCTTCCATTTATATACACTTTTCTCAAAACCCAAAGCATTTTTTTACAGTAATGAGGGGGAAACTCACTTCAGCCAACACCAATGTGTAGCACCTCACTGGGTAATCAACAGCAGCCATTTTGTGCCACACATCATCACACATCAGCTGAGGTGGAGATGGAGAGAACTATATTTTTGCCAATTAAACTGGGGGATGATTAGGTGGCAAACTATGAAAGCCAGGTTGGGAATTTGTCCAGGGCACCAGGGAACCCCCTACTCTTTGCCATGAGTGTCATGGCATATTTAATGGCCAAAGTGAGGACCTTGGATTAAGACAGCATCTCCTACAGCACAGTGTCCCCCTCACTGCACTGGGGCATTGGGGTTTTTACAACCAGGGGAAAGATTGCCCCCTACTGGCCCAGCAACACCACTTCAAGCAGCAACATAGTTGTCCCAGGAGGCCTCCCACCCATGTACTAACCAAGTCCACATTTGCTTAGCTAAAGTCATTTGGCAAGAACAGGACACATGATTGTATGGCTGCGGGCACCTGTGAACCTGTCCTGTTAAAGTACCTGAGTTGTGTCCGCATTCATGCTTCAGCCCTGTCACAGAAGCTGGGCTCTCTGTGTCTCTACAGTGAAGAACCAGGCCCGGTGGGTTCAGCAGTTCATCTCGGACATGGAGCTCCTTCACCTCGAGACCAAGGACGAGAACTTCAGCATCATCATCGTGGACTTTGAGAGTGAGGACATGGACGTGGAGCAGGCCCTCCGGGACAGCCAGGTGCCCAGGTGAGTTCTTCTCAATGACAGGTAAAAAGCTCATATGATAAGTCAAGTAACATATGGAATAAGTTTGCTTTGTTAATTACAATAATATATGGAACCAGTCTTCTATGTTTAGTTTAGTTTCACCTTTGAGTCAGTGCGACTGTAAAGGGAGTGTTTGGCTGTTATGTTTTGGAGCAGTTCAATGAGCAGTTATCTTATAAAAGTTATTGAACTACACTGGTGTCATAATTGAGTTAACACAGACTAAGGCTAACAAGTGTATAAGAAACAGGCATTTGCACTGTTTGCCATGTATTTGTGCTTCTGTACAGACAAGGCACCATGTTTGTGTTGCTGTGTTTCGGCAGGTACGAGTACCTGAGACGTGAGGGTAATTTTGAGCGCTCGGCCGGACTGCAGATGGGCGTGGACACCATCGAGGTGAGCGAGGGGAGGTGGGGACGGACGTGGCGGTCGTTGTGCGGTAACTCACCGTTGCGGTCAAGTCGAATAAGGACACGGAAAATGCCAGTGCGCTGGTAGACGCTGGCTGTGGGGAAGCTCAGGTCTTCCTCAGAGGCCCTGGCCTGTCAGTCTGTTTGCAGAGGCTGGCAAAGTGGACCCCGTTCTCTTTAATTACACTGTGACCGCAGCCATATTGCCCTTTCAGTCCAGGGCTCTGGAGTGTCGACAGGATCTCTGGACTGCTCTCATTGCTCTCTCTCTCTCTCTCTCTCTCTCTCTCTTTCTGAGACACACACACCTGCGAATTTAACACTATCCCCTCACCACAATATGAATATCATATGGAATTAACATGTTTGTGAGGCTACTCTACTACTGGAGAAAGGAATATACAGTGTAGAGAAAATATGTACTGAGTTGAGCTTTGATGCTTAGAGAAAGTGCGACTGACTGATTGTGTCCTAATTGTATTTGTGTGTGTGAGTACGTGCTAGTGTGTATGTAAGCATATGCGTGTGTTTGTGTGCTTCTCAGGACGGCCGCAGCATCGTGTTCCTGTGTGACCTGCACATCCATTTCCCCCTCAACATCCTGGAGAGCATCAGGAAGCACTGTGTGGAGGGCCGGCTCGCCTTCGCCCCCATCGTCATGAGACTGAGCTGCGGCAGCTCTCCAAAAGAGCCCGACGGTACCGCACCGCTTACACGCTACACAATTTACACACACATACTATACACACACACACACACTATATACTACACACACACACACACACACACTATACACACACACACACACTATACACTACACACACACACACACACACACACTATACACACACACACACACACTATACACTACACACACACACACACACACACTATACACTACACATGAACTATACACACTGTTCACACTACAATATTTACACAATATTCACTATACACACACAATACGTTGCATACACACTCTACATTATTCACACACTATACACTACACATAAACTATACACATTGTACACACTCTACAGTATTTTCACAATATTCACTATACACACACAATACATGCCATGCATGCTGTACACTGTTCACACACTGTATGTACTGTGCTCACTCACTACATGCCATGCATACTCTACATTATTCACACACCATGTATACTTTACACTATATACAGCCTGCGCACAGTTAATAGACCATAAAACACACACATAGCCGTGCTGAAGTGTGAGCTAAGCTACTGGTATTGCATGCAGACGATTGTGCAGGCAGAAGCTAATTGCCTGTGCCTGTTCCGTCTCTCACTGCTGTCTCTAGGGTACTGGGAGGTAAACGGATTCGGCTTGTTTGGCATTTACAAGTCAGATTTCGACACGGTTGGGGGGATGAACACAGAAGAGTTCAAAGACCGCTGGGGCGGAGAGGACTGGGAACTGCTGGACAGGTACCCCAAGAAAAGGGAGGGAAAATAGCATGGGTCCCCCAAGAACAGGAAGGGGCCTATATATGCATACCCCAAAAACGGGCTTGGACTTATGTGTGGGTGCCACAGAAAGCATGGACGGAAGTAAGTGTGGGTATCCCAGACACAGGGACGAGCCTAGGTACAGGTACCCAAAATACAGTGAAGGACTGACATGCTAAACAGAAGGAGGCTTATACAAGCCCCAACCAAAAGGGCCCCTCCTGAGCTGTCTTCTGTGTTCTCCAGTGGACGTGCCACACAGCGTACTGTATGCTGACCTACAGTGTATTTTTGTATTACAGCTGTGAGTGCAGGGTTTCTTCATTTGAGCACAGTGTTGTTAAACTGAAGTGTTGTTTCAGTAGTGTTGTTTTAGTGCAGTGTTTTAGTGCAGTATTTAAGGACAGTGTTGTTTGAGCACAGTGTTGTTAAACTGAAGTGTTGTTTCAGTAGTGTTGTTATAGTGCAGTGTTGATGCAGTAGTGTTATTATAGTGAAGGGTTGTTTGAGCACAGTGTTGTTTGAATGCAGTGTTGTTTCAGTAGTGTGGATTTACCTTCATGTTCTGCTGCTTATTCCTGCAGAGTCCTTCAGCATGGTCTGGAGGTGGAGCGCCTCAGATTGCGGAACTTCTTCCACTACTACCACTCCAAGCGTGGCATGTGGAACACGGCGATGAAAAGGAGCCCCAGGGGATAACTCTGCCCCCTCCACACACCCCCCCTCCTGGAGGAACTCCAGCCCCGAGGCTGACTCAGTGCAGGGCAGGCATCCTGCAAGGACAGCTCAGTCTGTTCCAAGGACCCCTTGTTGGGACACAGTGGCTTACTCTGACTGCTGAGAGTACTTTCAGCCACCGTCCTTCCCATAAATAACTCGGAGGAGAAACACTTCTCGTTTTAGGAGGAAGGGCATTTACTGCTTCCCATTCGGCTGGAAGGGAATGTAAAGCTGGACTCACATTCTTAATTTCTGTTTTTCCAAAAGAGTAATCTGTTTTCTACAAAAAAAAACTTTAAACAAAATAAGTTATCAAAGAGGTTCAGGCCATGGAAAAAGTAATTATGCTATTGTTTCTGATGCTGTGTTTGGAGTGTAGAAAGCAGGGGCCTGTGTCTCTTTATTCTATAACCTGGGTTGGTGTTCTGGTAGACAGAACTTTAAATATTTTACATCGCATTAACCATGAACTGCTCAGATGTAGGTGTACAGACAGGAGTATAGATAAATGGATTTTTATGGGTGAACACTGACTTAGTCACTGGTGCTTTGTTATTGCAGACTGTGGAGATTCTAGTCTGTGTTTGGGATATAGCATTTAACTTACATACCTTTGCATCTTTCCCTCTCTCTCTCTGTTGAGGATTTGGCGTACGTTTTCCCCAAATACAATACAAGCAGACTGAGAGAATTCCCAGGCTCTTTGGCTGTCTTCTGAGATCCATAGCTTGCTGTGTGCCACATTTTTTGATTCAGCTACAAGTGAAGCTGTTTGCTCCCAGACCTCCTTCGAAAGTGCAGTGTGCCTGACTGACAGACAGGAAGTGTTGCAGTGCACCGGGTGGCCAGACAGTACAGTACGTGCTGTTGTGTCCCCATGGCCAACAGACAAGAAGTAACGCAGAACAACTGACAAGCCGGGAGTTAGAGGAGCTTCACAAACTGTCTGACTGTTGATTTCTGTCAGAGGAAGGTGAAGTTGTGAGGAGCATCTCTTTAAAAATGTAATAATAATAATAATAATAATAATAATAATGTTTTATTTGTAGCTGCCTTTCCAGAGCCCAAGGTTTCTGAACAAGGTTAAATAAAACAAGGACAGTGATAAGGACAGTATGTAACGAAGGCGAAACAAGATGGATACATGAATACATGAGTACAATAATGAAGTCAGTATGCACAGGAACCAAAAGCAGACTATATACATGCAAACACAGACGCAGTAATTAATAATTAAATCATTGCTATCCTTATTTAACAGAGGTACAGCTCCTGCGGTTTACAAATAAGGAGTCAGGGTTTGTGTGTGGGACACCGTGGTGTTGCTGGTGGCTTCTGAATGCCCTGTTAATGTTGGTTGTGCCGTCATTAGATTTACCTGATGATTTGGTGTTGAAAAGTATTGTTCATGTTTCTCAGTGTAATATAGATTGAAGCAAATTATTACATTTGAGTATATATATATATATGCACAAATACAATTTATATACAGTATCTATCAATATTATTGAGTAAGATTGAAGATTGTCAAAACCTCATTGCCCAGAAAGTGTACACATTCTTTATCTACAGCTAGGGGTTTGCCTTGTTACAAAATGCTAAACATGAATAAAGACAAAAGACAGGGAACCTGTACGTTTTAAAGATAATTTCTGTGAAATTGTTTTGTAGAAAGTTTAACGAATGTAATGTATTTTGGTTTATGATTTTACTTTTCTTTTTTTAGAAATAAAATTTTAAGCTAAAGTCTGGGATTGGTTTAGCATGTTTTCTTCTTACATGTTTGAAGACATTCTTTTAAAATACACGTTACGGTGTATCTCAACCATACAGGTGAGAAACCACCTTACTAGCAATGTTTAATTTTGGATAACAGTTTTAACCATAAAATCATGATAAATCATGGTACCATTTTATTGCATTAATTGTGCTTAGCGACATGCAGACAACATTTGAAACCTCTCAGTCTTTCACCTGAGGTTCAGCTTTATCGACTTTGCATTACCCCGATGCAGTTCTACACATTACCACAAGAGGGTGACGGATGACTTGAATCGCGGTTGTTAAATTAAAGAATATTAGAATACGAAATCTGATGGACTAAATGCAGCCAATTTATGTTATGCTATTTACAATCATAAATATATTATTTGTGTGTGATGCAGAATTAAGATAATTATTTGAGACATAATCTAATTTTGTGAGTGTCAACTGACGATTAGTGAGAAAAAAAAACTCACAGTATGATTCTGATACTTTTATAAATCATGTGCATGAAATGTTAGATAAGTTATAGTTTATATCACTGTAGTACATCGGGAAAATAAATAGGGGATTTATTTTGTTTTTTCTCTGTACGGTGTTATTTATTTATTATCTATTATTCAACAAATTACATATTGTACATATTCATTTATCTAAGAGAAGAAAATACATACAAATATTCAATGACGAAAAGTGACCTTTCGACCAAATGTTACAAATTTACAATTAAGTGAAAGTATAAAAATGATTTTTGTCCATGAAATATAAAATTGTATGAGTACATCGAGCACAATTCATTATCAAACAGATTAAAATAACTCTCTGACTGGTAACATTAGCTCTTGTATGCTCACCAAAGTTTATAATGCTAGACAGAGTTTTAGTGAACTCTGGCATTGTCGCTCTGATTGGCTCACACAGTTAACTCCTGATTGGTTCGTAGAAAGTCCTGCGCTTGAACGGCAGCTTCCCGTACTCCATACAAGCAGCGTTAGAAATCTAGGACTCCACATTGTGAAGTATGAGTGTGGCTGTTTAACCCGAATTCGGAAGACGATTGACTCTTGCACAATCGAATTCTTAGGTTTTGTTTATGTAGCGATAATTCAACGGAATCCACCGTACGAATGGATGGTTTCTGTATTCTTAAATTAACCAACATTCGTATGAAAAGAAAGAACATTTTAATAAGATATCTCTAAAGATATGTTCATAACTAGCTACCTTGGTTAATGTACCTATGTAAAGTACAACTAGGATGGTAAGGGGAAGGTAGAACCATATCCACTCGGTCATTTTCCACTTCGCTGTCGCTGGACATTCATGCAGGACGGGATGAACAGTTTCAATATGAAGACTCTTGAGGATTTGACTCTAGACTCGGGATACGGGGCAGGAGACTCTTGCAAATCCCTGAGCCTTTCCTCCTCCAAATCCAACTCTCAGGCTTTCATGACCGCTCCGCACCGGGGCAACTGGTGGTATTTCTCTGGCTCCATGAACAGCAGAAACAACAGCTGGGACACAGTAAATGCGGTGCTACCGGAGGACCCGGAGGATATTTTGTCAAAGTGTCCCCGGCTGCCAGACCTAGAAGAGTTCCCCTGGACGGACGAGGAGGTGGGGAAAATCCTACGTAAAGTCGCGAGCAAAGGACCGACTTTCTCCACCGACTATGTCCGGAGGCTCTCCAGTCTGCTGCGAAGGGCTCTGATCCGTATTTCCAGAGAAGCCCAGCGCTTGAGTGTCATGCACTGCCGATGCTCCCGATTCGAAGTTCAGAGTGCAATCCGGCTGGTGCTGAGCTGGGCACTGGCGGAGACCTGCGTGTCGGCCGCGGTGAAAGCGATATCCTTCTACAGCATGAGCGCCGGCGAGTGGTTGCGCAAAGGTAAGTCAGCTCGCTGTGGACTCACTTTCTCCGTGGGCCGTTTCTTCCGCTGGATGGTGGACACTCGCATCTCAGTGCGCATCCACGAGTATGCAGCCATCTGTTTGACCGCTTGCATGGAGAGCCTGGTGGAGGAAGTTGGCGCAAGGGCTCTGATGTCCGAGCGACAGAGCGCAGGCGGTGAACTGCTCAGTAGCCAGGTGACGGCGGAGATGTTGGACGGAGTTGTAAACAACGACGCCGAACTTTGGGGAGTCCTACAGCCCTATGAGCACCTCATATGCGGAAAGAACGCCAACGGTAAGCTAATGTATTCTTTAAGGTTTGCATGCCAAATATGTGCGTTCTGATAATCCGAATACTTTTGCGCAACAGCTTTAAGTGGGCTACACCAGATATACGTGTTTTTATTTATTTAAGATTATTATTATTATTATTATTATTATTATTATTATTATTATTATTATTATTATTACTACTACTACTACTACTACTACTACTACTACTACTACTACTAGCACCACCACCAGTAAGACCTACTATGGATGAAATGAGGTCAATTTAAGAATGTATTAAATATAAGCTGGTGTGATTTATACTTAGGACACAGGTTTTTTCCACTGGAGAGCAGGTATGGTATTACGGCTTCATATCATACTTCTATAACCAGGTACCCAATGCACAGGTGTGTTTTTATTTATTTCTTTATTTGCCTTTTGTTTGCTGCAAGATACACGAGTTTTTGTGGTTAAAAGGCTGTCAGTCCACGCTGTTTTTCTATTGGCTCTCATTCTCCTTAAATACTATAGGCCTATAGCTTGATTTAATCACGTACGCAGGTATGCTCTTATCAAAACAATCCTAAACGAACTTCTGTTGGCATCCACACGGTCTCACTCGCTCCTGTCCCAACACGCACGCGGCTCTCCCGCGGGATATAGCAAAAAGGCGTTCCACCAGGTTCCAGCACATAGTGGATTCCTTTACACGAGACCTGGGGGTAAAACATAACCTATTTGACAGCCTTTTTGGAACTGGGTGAATATGTGAAGGCTAAAAACCCTGCTCTGTTCTTGCCAGATGATTGGATCACACATGTCAGGGATCAGCAGAACCCTGGTGCAGAGGATTACATAATATTTAAAAAATGTTTATTTGATAAGGGCTGTTTTAAAGTCGGCAGACTAGAATGTTGCTTTATTTGAAGAGGTTAGTGTTCCATTGGGTGTAGTATGTAAGTATACTGCCGAAGTATGGTCTGAGTTTTGTAACTGTTTATTGAGTATAATGACAGTACTATATGTGTATATTGAAATAAACTTATTGAGCCTGCATTAAGCAGTGTGTGAGAGTAGTGTATGTCTTGATTATTGTGAGAGTAGTGTTTTTGTGTAGGCTGGTGTAGGAGTTTGAAAACCACATGTGGTTTTATGGGCTGCTTGGATAGACTTGTTCTGGTTTGGAATACTGGCTATTCTCTTGTGCTTATTTGAACAAGCACGTTTTCAGACTTTGTTTAATTTTGTTACTGCATTGTTTAATTTGTTTTAGTAGAAGTGCTCTGTGGCCTCGTAGTGGTTAAGGTCAGTGAACCTGGATAGTGTCGTTAAATATTCAGTGGTATAACTTGCATAAATGCACAAGAAAGTCAGTTCTGCAAGAGCACGGGTTTGTGTTAAACGCTCTAGTCATAGTAATAGCCTTGGAAATGGCACTGCTAACCCTGTGTATCGGTCACTTTGGGGACGTGCAGATGACTCATGTTTCAGGGGAGAGTTATGCATATGGCTGCATACTGTGTGTATAAAGCACTTGGATCAGGGCCAGGTCTCCCTCATTGTTTTACACAGTAGTGGTGACGGGGGTGGATAACATCTGTATCATCCTACTGGGGAAAAGTGTCTCTGTGTTTGTGCTGAGTAGAATTGTTCCCCTCTGTCTGCTAGCCCCGCCCCTTAGGTTTTAAGCCCTGCCCCCCTCTGCTCTTTCTGCTGTCCGCAGTGTACTCCCAGTGATGTTCATTGATTGTACGCCACTGTTTGTACATTGTAATTAGGGTTTGTTTGTGGCTTACCAACATCAGTCCAAACAGAGGTTTTCACAGACACACAAAGCCCTTTGTTCTTGTTTGAACTTTTTTGAGCAAAGGCGTCCGCTGATGAGAAAAAAAACCAAAAGACTGTGAGAACGCAGAGGGAGAGAGACCGAGCGGGCCGGATGCACTGTCCGCTCCCCCCTGCTCTGTACCCCGCTCTTCATCACCCCGGAAACACAGGTCCGTGCCGGGCGTGGCTCAGCTGGCCGGCCTGGCAGACTGTGAAAGGTCAAAGGGCAGGGTGACTGCAGCAGAGTCCAGTGCTATTCGGCCGCAGCCTTTGAGCCCAGGCTAGACTCAGGTCATTTATCTGTACACTGGCATTTGTCCTGCCTGCATTTATATGGTTTTTCATTATAAATGCTCTTACTGGCTGTAAGGATCAGCCATCTGCATCCAAATCACTTTTTATTTTACTTAAACCTTATCTGATGCTGTAGTATTATGGAACCTCTGTGCATTTCACAAAGCAAAAATATAGGTTGCATGGAATAATAGTAATTATAAAGAGATAAGAGATCAATTTAAACTAGAACCCATTTTTTCCCTAAATGAGAAAGTGCACAGGGGTAATTGAACTAAATGCAATGCTTCAAAATGTAATTATCTGCTGTTGGTTGGTTCTTACTTAAATGGACGTGCTTGTTGATCAATGAGCACCATTTAAAATCAGGTTTAGGAAGGGTGGTCTCCTGTTTGTGGCTTATCAGCCAGTATTGATTTAACACGCTTTTTTAATGAGGAAAACCAGGGAGATTTTCTGTGGCTTTCTTAATGTCAACATGTTGGAGATACTGAGGTTCTGTGAATATGAAAGATACAGAGGTTTTTTGAATGTGAAAGATACAGAGGTTCTGTGAATGTGAAAGATTCAGAGGTTCTGTGAATCTGAAAGATACGAAAGTTCTTAATGTGAAAATGTGCACTGATTTTGAGCCAGATCATAGCTGAGCTGGATGAAGGTTCTTTTCCTCAGTGCTGTCAGTGACCAATCAGACCGCCATTAAAATGGGCCGCATTGTTGATTCCACACAAGGCTGCCTCTTGCACTCAGTGCCGAGTTAAAACTGAACCAGGTTTGATATGTATGCATTTAGCGCCAAGGCATTAATGTGTTTCCAGACATGCACTTCACATAGTCTTCTGTCGCTTTTATTTAAATCAGTTTTCAGGAAGATCATCTGTACTGTGCTGCTGCTTTCACGAGCTCTAAGCCCACTCAGTGGAAAGCCAGAGCAATTAGCCTCATGCAGGCTTTCCTTTAGTATGAAATCAATAAATCACCCAATACCAACCCGAGGCTCATCTGTAGCCCGACGTGTCCGGGGCCTTTGACTGTAGCAGCGTTTATGTCCTTTCTCATGTGTTTGAATGAGGTGGCACTGAAGCACGTTTCGTTGTTTAGGATCTGTGCTGCAGGTGAGGTGCGTGCGTTTGGGCGCTCGGCACGTGTGCAGGCCCGTTTCGCCCCACGGTGAGGCTGGCCCTGGCGGAGTGGGACGGGCATCGGGAGGAGGGAACGTTTGGCAGTCGGGCGGCCCTCTCTGCAGCACAAAAGCTCCTCTCTCATACATCCAGCAGCCCCACATCTGGAAATCTTTAAGGCAGAAATGACTTACGGCTCCAGTAACGAGGCTGCGTGCAATCCCCCTTTTTAAATGGCCTGCTTTAGGTCCAAGGGGTTTGGTCATTTTTTTTGTTGTTTGCTGCTTCCACCCTCCTCGCATCCGTAACCAGACAGGATCGGACAAGTATCTTAGGGATAGCTGTCTCTCAGTGCCAGCAGTGGTTTGTGTTTCACAGCTACTCTCCGGTGACTGCAGCTCCAGTCATAACTGTAATATCCAGAGTTCAGTGATGGAATGGCAAGCTGCTGTGATGAAGCTGGTTGGATGTCAGATGTAGGCTTGGGTATATGGAGTACAGTGAAGGGAAGTGACTTATACAGATTGGATGAAGTGAAGAGACAAGCTTATGGTTGGTTATTGCTGTGTCAGCTTGAATAGATTGTAGTAGGCCTATCGATTGATGGAAAAATGAAAACGGTTAATAATAATGGGATGCTTTTATACTCCTTTGAAAGCCTTTGAATAATGGATGTCGATTGATGGCACATGCTAAGTGTCTGTTGGTTTTTCTCGCATTGAAATTCAGATTCTGAGAATTGGCTGATGATTGTGGCCTCCTCAGCGTGCAACAGAGGAGCAAGGGAAATGTAGTCAAAGTGTGCAGTAACGTGTGGCAAAGCAGTGAAATCAGTGGAGAAATCTAATTCATGTTGATCTTGATGATGATATTTATTACAATTATGATTATTTGGGAAGTATGTGTTCTGCTGCTGTTCGCACTGGGCAGCGAGAGTCTCATAATTATGATGGGATATCCCAGAGATCCCAGGGAGCATCCATACATATTCTTTACTTCAGTTTTCATATTGCCTGTGTCAGAATAATGCTAGCTACAGTACATTCAGACGGTTTACAGTATGAAGTAAGTGTGCGGACTGTTTACAGTTAACAGCATGTTACTTTGCTTGATGCTCCTTCAGAGAAGTCATTTGTGAGCTCTTAGTCAAAGCTTACTGTGGGTCAGAGGCTAATGAGTGCTGCGTAAGGCAGCTTTGGCTCTGCACCATAGATACCGCACCTGTGTGGGACTCACGCCAGACTGCTCCCTGCCACATGGACCTCTCTGTGTATCTTTCTCTCCCTTTCTTTCAGTCCCTCTCTCTTGCTCTTTTGGTCACACACATAAATCTCTCATATTCCCTTTCTCTCTCACACCCTCTATGTAAACCTCCCCTTTCTCTGTCTCTCGGTGTCTGTCTTCCTCTCTTAAGGACACACACACAAATGAGCACACACACATACACACACATACACAAATGTGACCATACACACAGTCACACAGAGTCCCGGGACATGGACAGGTAACTTTATCAGAACCAGTTCTGCTGGCAGGGACATTCAGCATGCAGTTCTACACGTCTCCATGGAAACCACACCTTGACAGGAAGTTGGGAATAGGATGGTAAGATTTACTGGGTTAAGGTTTGACATGTGTCTGAGGGAGAAAAAGGGCTGCCTGTCTCCCAGAGTGCAGAGGAAGCAGAAGAAGGGAATAATTAGCCCTCTCTTTCGCAGCGAACGTCTCAGTTTTCACGTCCGTTCTTTTGCGAGCAGATGTCCTGCTTGCGCAGTAAAACTCGCGCAGCCCCGTTTGCCACATAAGCCAGGTGGGCCTGGCCACTTACGAGTAAAGAACTTAACTTTGTTATGTCTTGGACTGGGGCCAATTTCATTCTATAGCTTCTGTAATCCTTCTTTTGAATGTTTATTTTCAGAAACATTTTGAAAACTTATGTTAGCCTAATTTATGTATTGTGTATGGTTTTGGAGTGTGTTCAGACACAATTTTAACATTCCCTCACAGGGAAAGAGCAGTTAGTTTCTGGTTTTTTGCGTTTCTGTTACCATATGGAGGTAATAATGGCGTAGATTCCACTGATTTACACAATGCCCTGCAGTTTACTTATCAGTTTAAATGAGTTAACTTGCTTTTACCAATCAGCTCTCCTTCCTCCGTGAAGCTTTTTTTGGTCCTGAGACAAAACTGTAGCAGTTAATAGGCATGGATTTAAAATGGTTTCACTGTAACATTTCTTGGTTGAAATGGGGAGCTCTCGCCCTAATTGGAAACAGATTGGTTCTCTGAGGGATCGTCTGTCATTGCAGGCACCGCATGGCCCAATTAAATCTGGCTGCCTGCTCTGAGCGGGCTGGGGTAGAGCTTTTCCTTCGGTTCTCCGCCACATTCTCTGTACTGCCAGGCCCCTACACACTGTCACCCCCCGCCCCGCCCCGCCCCTCCGTCCACACGCCCTCCAAAATGCCTTCACCTCCAAACTGCCACGCCCCCTCCTCACTACCTCCCCCCCCCGAACCACCATTCAACAGCCATGCCTCTCTTTTGCATTTGGACCATTGTAACACTGCTGCTCTAAACTCCTGGCGTTTTAGGGTGAACTGAGTCATAAATCATCCTTAAAATAAAAGGTGAGGTGTCATCAGTGTGTATAGGTGAGAAATATTTATTTTCTTTCCAGCGAACTGAGTTTGACGTGGTTTGGTAGGCTGGGCTGTGTCTTCCCGTACCCACAGTCACACGTCCTGAGGCACAGGTCCTGTACCTCCAGCTGAACTGCACTGTAAAACCATTCAGAGCAATATCAGATCTTTCTGGTGTACACACGGAGTCAGCACAATGACAGACCTCCCTTTGGCTCTTAGGCCTTTAACCCCTTAAGGTTAAAGTTCACAAATGTGTTTCTTAACTGAACATTCTAACGCTGATGTAACAGTCACTACTGGTAACTGAAACCAATGGAGTTTTAGAACACTGGCTTAGAATTTTGAACAAAACATTACAAAAAACCTACTCTTCAAAGGGTTAAATAACATACAAGGTGCAGCCAGGATGCTTTCAATTGCCCTAATAACGGGTGAGAGGAGGGGGAAGATGCCCTCAGCAGATGAGCGTGGTTTCAGGGCTGCTGGGCCGCGAAGCGCGGCGCTGTTTGGCTGGATTCTGCAGCAGCAGTGGACGGGGTCTCACAGGAGAGTGGCCTAATGAAAGGTTCCAGAGGAGGCAAGGCCTGTATTAGCCAGACCACCGGTGTAATTGGTGAGCAGAAGCTTCAGGATGTTCTCAGAGTGAAAGGCTGGGAACTCCTGCTCTGTCCTGCGTGAGTTGTGCTCAGAGGCTGTTATGTGATTTTTTGCCTACAGGAAGGCTTCCAAGGCTAACTGCTTTGAGCCCCGCATTAAACCACAGGAGATGCGCAATTTCCTGGCCGTGATGCTTTTTAGACTGATATGGATTTATTGAAGCCCTCCTTAAGCCTGATTCTGGTTCCCACGGAAGAGTACTGTAGACGCATAAATCAACTGGCGATGTATATTTCGATTCGATTTTATTGTCCATTTCCTTTATGGTCAGTTTTTTTTGCTAGGAAGGCACAACAAGACAGTAACAGACTCACTAGCAGTCATTCAGAAGGGCACTGGGAGGCATCTGCTGTAGACGTAGACACAGTTTACTCGGGACGATACTTTCTCCAGGTATGAGAGGGAACGGTGGGGTAAATGATGACTGTGCGACAGGCCATCTCTGGAGCCAGGGTGTGCCGGACCATCACTAACATGCCCAGCACAGGGAGAAACGCTGCGTGGTTTGGGCAAGGGAACGCCTCGGGAGCAAGAGAACGAGGAGACAGCGCAAGCCGGAGGGCTCTCACACGCCACGGCGCTTCCGTGTTTTTCGCCAAGTTAGCTTTCCGTAATGGGTCAGCCCTGGGAGGCTGCGCAAACGGTTTTAAGCGTCCCGCTGCGTAAACTGCAGGCTTATTTATAATCCGCTGTGAGAAAACGCGGAGTTGCAGAAGCTTCTCCGTGCGCTCGGGCAGGAAATGACACGGAACCCGTTCAGTTTATGATTTCATTTCATGCCTCACGCCACACACATAGGCTAAATTACGCTACAAAATCACATTTGTTTTTCACAACGTTGATTCTTGAGTATATATATGGTATATGTGCAGGCACAGGCCACTCTTGTGTTGGAATGCAGTCTGGGAGATGATGATTATGCATTTTGGTTGTCATACACATTATATAAACATTCATAAAGACACAAACACACACTCACACACATGCACACACTGTACACACAGATTCACAAACATTCATACACACACACGCACACACACACACACATACACACACATATACCTGCACACATACACACACTCACATTCAACTTTTGTTGAATGTGTGAGGTTTACTCATACAATTATGTAACTGATGCATTGCGTAACAGGAAATAGACCTGGTTTGGCTTCATAACCCTGTTGTGTAGCAATCCTGTAGACATGTGAACCAAAGTTTGTCTTTGCCTTTGCTGAATGGTTATTGTACTCAAATGAATGCATTTGTTCAGCATACTTTCCAATCGGATGTTTTGCCATCCTATGTCTTTTAACCACCTAAGACCCAGCAATTCCTTTTTTGTCCCCTGCAGGGTACATGGGTCTGGTCTTAATCTCAATAACTACTAAGCTGAAACCTACACTACTAGGGGCAGTCCATAAAAATAAAATATTTCTGAAAATATTTTCCCTGTAATATGTTTTTGTGATCTAAGACACTTGTATTATGTCTAAAAAATTTTAAATACTGAAACTTTTTTTCTGCCGGGTCTCAGGAGGTTAGTGTGAATAAATGGTCATTAGTTATTGTGTAGGGGTCTATCAGCAGGCAGTGATGTCTTTGAATTGAGTGACTTTACAGGGCAGTGTCCCACTTCCTCTTCTGCAGCGTGTTGGTCATCGGTTGGAAGGTAAACAGGGGCAGGGCAGGTAGGAGGTGACCGCGGTGGCATTTTGTCTGTGACTCACGTGTCATATGGGCACAGGCGTTCCTCTGTCTGTGGGCTCAGAGGACACCGTCAGGTTACGGGCCTGGTAATGTGTGTTTTGGAAACGTGTGACATCATTGCTTGGCGCTGAATCAGTTCAGCTGGGGGAAGAGACAATAAAGGAAATCACCCAGACTGTGAGAGGAAGAATTAGGGGGTGAAGGAGCGGTCTCCCACTTAACGTGGTGTCAAACTGTAGCCAATATCTCCACTTTTTATTCATTTTTTGAGGTTTCATGTATTGTGGTCTCAATGCTAAATGGCCTCCACCTAATATTCAAGCCATTGTACACAGGTGTCTGTTGTGTACCTGTGTGTTACCATGGAGACTTGCTCAGAGGGTCATTTGGAGTCTTATGTATGATAATTTCTTCATCTAAAAATAAGCTATCGATTGATGCTTCTCATAGTTGCCAGTTGCCACCACGCACAAAATAAAAATCTAATATAAAAAACAATTGTTCTTTGTAAAGTGTTGTGTTCATGCCAGTTTTCACCAGTGACGTGTTCATGAGAGTGTGAGTTCCTGTGACCGTAACAGTAAAACCGTTTGGGCTGCAGAGTCCAGCACGTCGTAAATAACATTCCTGCAGCGGCAGCTGCACTCCAGTCATTTAGCTCCCCTGAAACCTCAGGCTCAAAACCACCAACCTACAGCCTTCTGTGTGTTCTTTCCTATTCCGGGAAAAGCACTGGGTGTCCGAAGCGGAGCGGCTTATAAAAAGAGGAAGTGCTGCACTCTGCGCAAGTTGAGAAGCTTTTAGTGTTAGAAGAAGATGATGTTTTCCTGCGTGTGTGTCTGTCTTACTCAGTGCAGAGCCGCTCGGCCCGCAGGTGAGAGAGAAAGAGGGAGAGAGAGAGAGAAAGAGAGAGAGGGAGAGAGATTAGTTTGCATGCGTTCTGAGCCGAGTGCCCTTACGCACACAGCAGGGCTGACAGACAGGTGTGGGGCCTATGGTCTGGGACGGGGGCGTGAAAAGGCCCCGCCCTGAGGGAATTCTCCGGTAGGCCTTCTCTCCACACCCTTCAGAATCCCTCCCCTCCCCTCCCAGACCGCTGCCCCTGTTCCCTTTTCTGCGAGCGTGCCTTGAAATGTTATTATCTCAGCAGTTTAGGAGCAGATGGGGTTTTACTGCCTGCGTGTGGAGTATGTTTCTTTGATGGAAATTCTAACAAGTTGAAGTTTGAGGCATTTTCTTATTTTACAAGAAACACTCGGATTTTATGAGGTGTGGACTGCTGTACAGTTGGTGGGATTGATGGCCATCGTATCCACTAAATGAGTTTGCATTTTTCTATCATCGCCCTATTACTTTTTAAGGCGTCTTTTTAACCTTTTCTGCCGTAGTTGTAGGCGGGTCCCATTGGCTGCTATGTCGCAGACTAGCACGCGGTTCCGAAATCCATTCAGCCAGACACTGCTTCTCTTCCCTGAGCTGCACATGCATTGCATTAGAGCGCAGGTGTGAAACTCCCGTCCTGGAGGTGCTGCAGTGTCTGCTGGTTTTTGGGGTGTTCTCAGAGCCAAGTGTTCCATTTAAGGCATTGATTGGCTGCGGAATCCACGCACCTCATTCTCAAGGCCTTAACTGGCATCCGATTGAAAGGAAAACACAAAAACCCGCCGACACTGCCACCCCTTTGGGATTCAGGTTGCCACACCTGCATTAGAGGACTGCACTTGTTGGGCAGCTGCCACATGCAGCCTAAATACAGCTGACCAACCATAGGAGTCTGCAGTACATGGTGAAGCAGGGCTTTGAGTGACAGCATTATGAATGTGCAGCAGGGTTTTGAGCGACAGGACTGTAAATCTTCAGCAGCAGTTTAACGCAGAGCTGTTGTTTCTGTGTTTGCTGTGTTTACAGTGAGAACAGTAAGGGCTTACTGTACATCTCTCTCTCTCCACCACAGTCACTCCAGACTATTCCCCCAGCACAGCCAGCAGTCTCACCACTACAGTTACAAATACCGCAAGCCCCATAATTCTACACGGAACCTCACGGGAACAGTTTTTTGGAAACGTAGCATAGCAGAGACTAGGGAAGTAACTATTCTGCTGAAGAGCAAGCGATTTTCCCTATAAAACACTGACACCCTTGATCCATCAACAGCCCTAAAGGCAGGCCTTGGTCCCCATGCCTCTCTGTAGCCACACCTACTTTCTCTGGCGTTCAGCCCTGCATAGTGTCGGGTCTCAGTCTGGAAGAGGAGTGTGGTCTGGTGTGGCCTTCTTGGACACTGTCTGCTCTCAAGCACGGAGAGACAGTTATTTTCTCTCTGCTTTTCTGCTTCCACACAGGAAACTACTGAGATGTCCAAAATTGCTTTTAAAACCAAACTAAACCAAAAACTTTATCCATAAAGAAAAGCTAGAGGGGAACATCATAAGTAGACAGACATTGTAAACACACAGAGACGCCATACATTAAGACCTTCATGAGTTGAATTTCCTGTTGTACGTTACATTGAGACTTGCTTTCGGAAAAAAAAAAAAAAGAAGTCATGGAACTTGGCTGGCTGCCACTACCCCCCGTTCATTGGCTGTGGGCATGTGGGATATCCCATGAGCCTTGGCTGTGGATACAGGTCACTCAGTTTGGGCCAGGCAGTGGCTGGTATTTGTATAGAAATGATTGTGCAAAAAAGCTTGGAACAGAGAGGCCTCTGGGTATCCATGCTGAGGTCAACCTGACATGCCCTAAAAGGAGACTAACGGAAGATGCTCTACAAAAGCCCAGTGTTTGGACAGGAGCTGTGTGTATTAATAGCCCCCTCCTCTGTGCTTAGTCAGCTGGGAAACATTCTACTTTGAGTGTGTTTGTGTGTGTGTGCGCACTCACGTGTGTGTGTGTGTGTGCGTGCATGTGTGCATGCATGAGTGTGTGAGCGTGTAAAATAATTAATCCCTTATCTCTGTCATTGTTTTCTTTGGGGGCTGTATGTGAATTATGAGCAGAGAGCAGAATCCAGCTTTATAATGTGTTAGACTTAGCCTGCCATAGGGTATGAATCATACTGCAGCTCTTGTAATTACTAATTATACAGCCAAGACTCTCAGCTTGTTAAAATAAGAGAGACAATTTCCCTGTAGTTATTTTGTAATTTTAGAGAGTGAATCACTTTCACAATTCTAGTTGGCCTTCATTTCACCTTTGAAACTCAGAAAATGTGTTTTAGTGGTACTCATCAGAAATAGTATTAGAACAGGCTGAAATTGGTACAGAGATGACCGTAGCACTGAGCATTTCCTGTTTTCATAGTTTTATGAGGTGGATGAGAGGTGGTAGCTGGATGCTCAGACTGTTGAGTGTACTGCTAATGAGTTAGCAATGACTAAATTGTTTGTTAAATGGTCCTTTTGAGCATTGTCAATTTGCTGCATCAACAGGGTTTGGCCATTTTATTTTTGAACAAATGACACGTCTCGGTTTCCTAACAAGACCAAAACTGCCCCCATGATATATATTAATAGTGAGAGGTCTGGTCCTGCCAGAAAAAAAAAGAAACCTGTTTTGTGTTATACTGACCACTTTCGAAGCAAATTTTGTCAGTTCACTTACAAGCGCGAATAGCAAGTAGCGGTGACCCTAAAAAAAACAAGAGTAATGAGCTCTGGAGGGCTGCAGTTCTTGTGAATCCTCCTCTGTTTTCTCCATCTCGAGTATGAATCGGTGCTCTCACTGACCGTTTGGCTTCCGCACCAGTAGCTCCTGTAGCTTCCTCCGGTTATCGCTCCTGTGCACAGTTCCCCTCGGTTTCATTCACAGCGTAGCGAGATGGTGGATAGCTTGATGATGTTTATCAGTCTCTCTCTCACATTTTTCCATTCTCGCCCTCTCTCTCTCTCTGACTCCCCGGCATTAAGCCAGGAGAAAGATAGTTGAGTGGGGGAAGGGACTTGGAGAAGTTTCTCCTTCCAAAGAGAAACACACACACGCACACACGCACACACACATCCAAGAGAGCCTACAACCAACGCCCACTATCTGGCTGGGACTGAGGACTAGTTCTTTTTGTCACCTCCAATTTGTGTCCCCTGTCCCATTCACTCACATGCACAGTCAGAAAGCTTAGATGATTATATGTTAAACCTGCCTTTCAGACTGCTTTTGTGCGGCAAGAACGGCATCCTGCAGTGTGTGAGAACATGTACACACCACACTCCCTTGCCTTTTATGATCTTTGTTTCAGAGCTGACAGAATTAAAGCAAGGTTTCTAAAACCGTGACCATCCCCAGAAACCCCTCAGTAGGGAAATATGTGACCCAAATGGGGACTAATTGGTTGTAAGCGAACGTTCTCACACTAAGCCTTTGTCTATCTGTGAGCTCTGCTACAGGGGGGCGAGGGAGGGAGTCGTGTCTTAAGTAGGTGTGGGCTCCATAGGCCTTTGTGTCTGATGTGAGGATCGCCTTTGTCTTCTTACTCGTCTTCTCCCACTCATGTTGTGTGTGCATGAGTGAGTTTGTGAGCAAGCAACTGTGAACTTGTGTGTTGGATGTGTTTCTATACACATGTGCCTGTGCATATGCATGTGCTCTGGTGTGCCTGCACATAGGTAGGTGTGTGTGTGTGTGTGTGTGTGTGTGTACATGTGCACAAGTTCAAATATCTATGTGTTTATGCAGTTTACAGAGTGAGGGGTAAGGCCATTTAAAAGCCTTAGTGCTCTGACTGTTATACTGCTGAATCACTGTGAGCTTAGAGAGCTCTGAGGACACTTCCAGTAGTGTGGCTAAAACCAAGAGGTTGTATAGAAATGTGTTTTATATTATATATACTGTATATATCTACTTGCTCTGACAGTACATTTTTCATGTTCAAGTAGATATTTTTCAATTAATAATTATTACTGACTTAGTTATTTGTTTGGAATACACAGTATTCCGGGTCTTTGCTTAAGTCTTCATTCTTGCTAGGGAAGCATTTGAAAACAGCTGTCGATTTTAAATTGTGCACTGGATGCATGGGTGGTGTGGTATATTCTGAAGAGGGAGCACTCTTTGTAATTATAGGCAGTGCATTAGTCTTGCGTGTAACTGGGCTGAATATCACTTAATGTTGCCAGGAAAGTGAGGTTACGTTTCTGCTCTGTAAAATGGAGGCTTGGAGCTGAAGTATACTCACAGTTCATGGCATGTGTTAATCAAACCCCTGTCAAATGCATCTGCATCTGTCGTTAGCAAATGCATCCTGTAGGACTACCTTTAAAATCAGTTTGTTGCTTTAGGGCAGAAGGTTTTTGGCAGAATTGTCTGTGGGTTCCACGGAATGTTAATCTGCTTTAGATTTCACAGGAATTTGGGTTCACACTTTGATATACACAAGCTCCCAGTCAACCCTATTTATCGTAAGAGAAACTATAGATGATCTGGAGGGAAACTATAAAAGGCTGGAAAAAAAGATCAAGAATTCTAATCCAGTCATAAGATTACTGGATTGCACTAACAGTGCAATACTGTTTTTTTTTTCTTCTTCTACAGGATAAAACTGGAGCTTTGTAGCTCCAGATTTTCCTCTCTAGCATAAGCATTGATGACAAACCAGTTACAGCCAACACATCACTATCTTCCACAGTCTGTTTATTTAAAAACAAATTATTACTGGCAAGAGAAAGGGACAGCATGGTTTCGAGGAAGTCTTTTTTTTCTTTCTGTTATTCAGTTCAGACACGCCCCGTAGGACTTGTTTGAACATCCCTATCTAAAAATGCTTTGAGATAACGGCGCTAAGCGCACCCGATCTTCTTAACGAAAGTTTCAATCGAACTTTTCCTCAGACGGACTTGGTGCGGTTCACGTGCCCAACAGCAGCGGCATTGTGCTAGCTTAGATAATGAGAACATTGTGCGCAATAGCGGGCTGCCTGGGCTCGCTGTTTAACGTTTTGGACGAGAAAGCGAAGAGAATAGGTTTGTTCCGCAATTTAAGGGGAGCCAATTAAAAAAGCCTGTGACACCCCATGAGAAGGTCGAACTGGGATTATACTCTGATCTTTTTACAAATCAGCTCCTTTGTCATACATTTGAAAGTTGAATTGGAAAGATTTGTTGCTGAACTGTGATTATTTTAAATATGTTAATCAATTTATGCAGTCTTTTGATACATTTGGGCTGTAATTACGTCTGTTTTTGGGCACATTGAGTGATTTGTTACTTTAGGTGACACCACACAGGAGTGATAAAACTGCTTCCACTTTTAACTCGAGACCACCCCTGACCCCCCAGGAGCCAGAAGACGTGTGCGCGATGCCAACCAGAGCAGGCCGGTGACATCTGTCAGTCAGGGCGGCCGTGATTGGACAGCCCTGTGCTGTCATCAGCGCTCTGTCATTGCTGCAGCCTGCTGAGCAGGCCCAGCAACACAGCCTGTGATACTGGTTACATAAACACACAGTTAATTTAACCTTCGGAGAAACGCCTCGCTGCGTGCATGCTCCGGTGTGGCAGATATCCCTCCAGTCACACGGTGTGTGACTGAACCTCTGATGAGGGGATTACCTTTTATAAGCCTGACAGGTCTGCTGAGACTTTTTAAAAATAAATGTTGGGGCTTGTGCTGTGGTGCACTGTGGCCGTTGTAATTTGAGGAAAACAGGTGTTGTCGTTAATCACCAACACATGCAGCCAACAGATGGGAGACAGAAATTAGTCTGAGCACAGCCCACAAACACCATGTCAGAACCAGAACCAGACAGGAGGTGGAAAAAAGTATATATGGGTTCAGATTGAGATCTGTTCATACCTGTGAGGAGCTTGTCATCAAAGAGAAAACATTCAACAGCAGCATGTTGATAATGATGGTATGAAAACACTGCACTGACTTAATCTTACTGTACACAGTGCTGTTTTGTTTAATTATGTGGGAAATTCAAGAAACATTCTGTATGAACTTGTAGTAATGAGGTGTTTTGCCTTCCTTACAAAGGCATTTTTGTGGCTTGATGCTCATGTAAACTAAAACCTTATCTTCAGTGTTGATGATTCAATCTACCAGTGTTGTAGTCTAGTCATTTAAATGTAAGTCCAAGTGAAGTCTCAAGTCTCTAGTTCCCTAGTCCAAGTCTAAGCCACCTTACCTCCAAGCCACCTTAGGTCCAAGTCAAGTGGCAAGTCTCCAGCACTCAAGATCGAGGGCAAATCCAGTTCACCGAATCACTAGTTCAAGTTTCATTCCAAGGTATCCCTATGGTACTCTTATTAATGCCCTGAAGCGACTAACTGACAAAAAAAAAAAAAAGAAAAAATCACATTTTAAAGCTATTACAAAATTGATTAAAAGAGCAGCGAGACAGTGCCATTGAATTCCCCTTTTGTCATTTAGGCAGCATGAATAGCACATTAAATGGCAACGGCTACACAAAAAAATTCAAGTCCAAGTCAAAAAATCTCCAAGTCTGAGTTGCCATGGTTATCATGGCTTGAGTCAGACTCGTGTCAAAGTCCTGGCCCTGTGTATGACAAGACTGAAATTTACAACTGTGATCTTTTGCCATCAGGGAAATGTGGCTGTACAACATTAGTGTAAAAGATGTTTTTTAATTCCACGGGCCATGTTTTCTGGGGTTCTGATGGTGGAAACGGTGCACTGTGGTTTTCCTGGATGAGGAAATGGAAGACAGACTGAAAACAGACTGAATGCATACTGGTGTGCTGGTAAAAACATTGTCCATCTATCCATTGTCTATACCCGCTTATCCTGGGCAGGATGTGAAAACATTGTCCTGGATTTAAATAACATTGGTTTTAATTTCCAGACAAATGCAAGTGAAACATATTTTCTTCTTAAACAACAATCTGACAAGTAAATTTGGGCGATTCCTAGTGACTCACCAAACTGTGAGGTATAATCTAACAACTACATTTAATTGTGAGTCGAGGTTACAGACAGATAGTCCAGACCATTGTGTTTGGAAATGCAGGCTCTTGCAGAAAGAAGTGCACTTGCTCTGCAGAGCTCTGTTGCTCTCTCCTCTTCTGAGTGACAGGCTTTATGATCCCTGTATGGATGAATGATGCAAACTAGCGAAAAAAGGCTAACACAGCTGGGACCATTAGCTTGTAGGAGAGCGCTGTCATAAGGGATTATACTGTCAGCACTGAGATGCAGAGAAATGTCACACAATGATAAATGCTTTTCAGCGCCCCCTCCTCCTTCCAGCGAGGCTCCTCAAAGCATGACATACTGAAATGAGTGGATCAGTACCATTTGTGCAGTCGAGGGGTTGTCCGTCATCCGCAGCTGAATGGAAATACTTCTTAAAGTAAGATTTCAGTCCCGTCACTATAGAAACGGTGTGACAAGGCGTTGCCATGGCAGCAGAGGAACACAACTTGCGCTCGGTCGGCCGGTACAAGCAGGCCAAGGTACCGAGGGCTGCTGGTGTGGGGACAGCTGCATATGGGGAAGTGGGCGTGGCACATTCCGGAACCCCTTCCACCAAGGACATACTGCGGAACGGTCTAACCACGGACAGCTACTGCATGCGGTTAGATTTAAAAGTGGAGAATATTAAAATATCGCATATTTATATATTCAGCTGTGCTGTTACAGCTGTGGTGATGCTATCTCACAGCACTGTCACACATTTCAGTTCTGCCGCAACCTCAGAGATCTGTCTCAGTTTAGACCCAAGTGCGGTCAGTCCTTTTAGCAGCCGCAAAACTGAGCTTTGTCTTCATCTGTGTTTCATCCACCAAGCTACAGCCTTCGTGAATTTTCTGTCCGCAGTCAGTCAATCACAGACTAAGTTTCCGGAGTGAGGAGCAAGTCAGTAAACCAGTAGTCTGGTGCCTTCTGGCTATCTGTTTATCCCTCGCATAGATATGTTTGTGTTTATCGTGGCTTATGCTGTTAGACTGGAACAGCCCAGCTGGCTGTAGCCCTTCTGATTTTTAGTGAGATAAAAGTATATGAAGGGCTCACCAACATTAAAACTGGGAGGTTTTCGGGTCCGTTTTAATAACAGGCCTGGCGTGGTGAGCGGCTGGGTTTAGGCTCATTATCTGTGCCTAATTAAGCTTAGTGCACTGACAGGTTGAAACGTGCCAGGGAAGGTGGCTGTGGAATCCAGCTCCATTGTGTGGAAGGGACAGAGTCAGCAGATACGCCACCAACGGGCTGCAGCTTCTGCACAATGAGATGGAGCTGGGCTTTGAACAGAGATGCGGGTCACAGGGTCACACCTGGGGAAAGGGCTGATACTCACGCCGTATGGAGCCAACCGCCAAAAATGAGGCCTGCTCGTTTGATTACAGAGAGCACAAGGGGTGCAGTCCATGAGGGCTTGGTGCTCGCACTGAATAAATGCTTCTTTTTTGTGGAGAGAAAATCCCTCTTTGTGCCCTATCATAATTGCTTGTGAAAAGCTTGAAGGGCGTTCCTGGGTGGTGGTAGTAGTCGTTGGTGCAGGGACAGCGCCTCTCACACTCCACAGTCTCACAGTAGCAGTAGTCCATACAAAAAGTATTGTGTATACAGTCAGCAGTTACATCATCAGTGAAGACTCAAAAGTGAGTCAGTTCCAGAGGCAGTAATTCATGCTCAAGCTATAACACTAACGCCACCATGTTTCAAAGATGAGGCGGTGTCCTTTCAATCATGAGCAGTTCCTTTCTTTGTCCACACTTTTCTCTTTCGATCACTTACAGGTACAGGTTAATACTCATCTGCATGAAATAATTTGTTCCAGAACTCTTTAAGTTTTCTTAATGTACTTTTTTCCAGCAAATTCTAACCTGGCCTTTCTGTTCTTGAGGCTTGCTAGTAGTTTTCACATATGCTGGAGTAGTCTTTTCTTTATTTTAGTCTCTGACACATCTATGCCTACATCCTAGAGAGTTTTTGTGATCTGATTGACATTTTCCTACATTTTATTACTTGGTCTACCGGGTTGTTTGCTATTGTTGAGCTCACCAGTGCATTCTTGCTTCTTAACAATTGTGACAAACCCAATAGTTTGGCTTTGCCTCTGATTGATTAATTAAACTTTTTCCACTTCATGTTGGCCTGCATTACTGTCATCGACACTTCGTTGGTCGTCATGTTGAGACACGACAGTAACACTCCAAATGCAAATACCACACCCAGAATCAACACTAGACCTTTTGTTAACTTTCTTGTGCATTAACTAATGATGCAACAACACACTGCTGGCCAAGAAACAACTTTGCAGCCAATAATTGTCCAAATACTTTTGGTCCCCAAAAATGGGGGTTACAGTGTATACAAATGGCTGCAATTACTACACAAATACCCTCAAATTAAAGCTGACAGTCAGCCCTTTAACCTCATATTCATTGTTTCATTTCAAATCCATGTCTGTAATATGCATAACACATGTGAAATATATTGCATTCATATTTCATTGTACCTTTTGAAATATTGGAAACCCTGTGAAACAGGTCTGTACACTTGGGAAAAATGATAGAGGATCTCTCTCTCTCTCTCTCTCTCTCTCTCTCTTTCTGTCTGTCTCCCTCTTCTTTTAGCTGTGGCCGAAATACATGTCACTCTCACATGCAATTGGCATATCTCATATATTGTGTGTTTGGAGCTGGGAGTGAGAGTGGACAATGCCAAGGTCTGGTGAAATAAGTACAACATGTAAATCATGACAACTGTGTCTTGCAATCACGAAGTCTTGCATGATTGCAAGTCTGAAGTGTGATTTCTATGATGATTTGAGTTATTTAATACCAAACAAACCTCATAATCCTCCTGTCCTCTCTACCACCAATCTGCCATCTGAGAGTAACAGGAGAGCTAAAATATTTTAATTCCTTTTCAAGTTCTCTCGACCGTGTGTGCTGACATGTGAAGTCTTTACTGAAAAACATGGCGGTATATCAGCATCTGTTCCAGATGTTTCCGCGATCAGTCATCTCGAGCTCTTTTCCTTTTGCTTGGCAGAGCCGTCGGCCTCGTACGCCAGCGCAAGGCTTTGCTGTTTGTCTGAACTCGGCAGACCCACTGAGAACAGTTCCACTCAGTGCAGCTGCTGGCCCGGCCTACCGCCGTAACCGTTTCAGCTGCTGTAGCGTTTGAAATGCAGAGCCGGGGCCGGCCGTGAGCTTTGCGTTAGCGTAGCGTTAGCGTAGCGCGGCGCGCGTGTGGTGTGCTGACTGGGCGTGTCTGTGGAGCCGGGCGCAGCAGGTGCGTAGCGGACTCTGTCCGTGCTCTCTCTCGCTCCCTCTCCTTCTCTCTTCCCTCCACCCTCGGCGAGAGAGCGTGTGTTCTCACCGACGAGTGAGCCTGTGTGTCAGAGAGGGTGTGTCCGCCCTGTGAATGCGCACGTACGCTGTCACTGTGTGTTTGCACTGCTGAGTCATATGGTGCCTGTCACCCTGCTAAAGTGGATATACGTCCGCTATAAATCTGCCCACTGAGACGCCGTCTGTCACCGCCTTTGACTCATGGCTTTTCACCTTGAGCGGTATTATGAAAAAGTGTGTTTTACAAATTATAGTCATTTTGAAATGTTATAGATCAACTTTATGTAATGGTATAACCATATCACTAAGTCATACTTTACTATCATCATATCAAGTAACTGCATTTTGTAAAGACTGGATGGTTGTAAGGGTTCGAATTAGTCTCTCAGCTGTACGGGAGCAGTACATGAGCACCCCTCAGTACCCTGGGGAACTCTGGGAAGTCTGGAAACACAGAACATGGGTAATAATAACTCTTTTGTTATTGTCTGTGTCAAACACACACACTGATTAATTCATTGGACGGGCCTGCAGACATAGATAGGTTTCCCAAGGTCTTATTCCGGATCAGTATTCACATTTTACGCTATTAAGGACTGAAGACTTCAGAACAGTTTGTGAACTGGGGTCAGATCAGTGTTTTGGTGTGTGAATGTCTTAGAGTGGATCACAGGGATGGTAACAGGACGAGGAAAGGGGCTCTCCTGGGGGTGTGTGAGAGGAAATGCTGTCTGGAACCCAGTGTGAACCCAGTTATATCTGATCAGCCTGGGCCTTAGGGATGGGGCTAACTCATGTGACTGTTAGGGGAAAGTCTATGGGCCTTACTCATCAGCTCAACTAAATCCATAACTTCCTGTTTCACCAGAAGGAAGAATAAGAGTTATTTACCTGTCTATATGATTTCTATCTTGTCCTCCTCCTCTCTTTCTTTTTATTACTTCTTTTGATGTTCCGATATTTTTCTTCATCCTAAAGAAATCCCCATCTCATACTTGAGTGAATTAGCAGCATATGTGTCTGCTTTGAACACACTCTCTTTGGTCCTTCCAATGAATTAGCCTACAAAGATGCAATAAAAAATCCTGAATATTTAAAATGGCTTCCCGAGAAAATAGGTGATCTTCCTTTGTTTTCACTCTGCCCAACCGAGGCGCTTGTTCTACTTTCTGTTTCCCAGGAAACTCAGAACCGTTCTGTGTGTAGAGATACTGAGTGTGGAGAAAAATCAGGAGAAAACACCCCTCCCCCGGCGACTGCACAAACATGCTTGCTGAGATTAAAGGGCTGTTTCTCGTCATGTTCAAATTGTGTTTGGCATACTCAAAATGTATTCGATTTTGAAGGAGCTCTATTCTGGGGCATGCAGCCTGATAGATTTCAGTGGAACCGGGTAAATTGTGTCATTAATTGCTAAGCACTAGACTGAGGCGATGTGTTTTTCGTTCTCCGGTTTCTGCTCTTAGCAGTGGAATTGTGGGATATTAATGAGTTGAAGCCTTTTTATGAGCACACGCTTCGGAGTGTGGGGCTCATTTGTGGGTTTAGAACTATTGATTGAAGGCTGTCTTACAATAATGCAAGGATTGGATTGTGAAAATGAATTTAATATCCTGAACTGTTGGTGGAACTGAAATATGGATTTATATTGTTTATTATTTATCTCATGAAGTGAAATCACATTTAAATCTGAGTTGAGTTTTTATGTATTATTTTTATTAATAAATAATCAAAAATTATATTACATTCAAATTGCATAATTTATTATCCATACAAGCAAAGGTTGTATTTACGTAATTTAAAGAAATACTTAAAACAAAAACAAATTTAAAGTTCTACACTTGTGAGCCTCTGGTTATTTTGCTCACTGGACAGATCTTTACTAGACGCTTAGCAGGATGTTCGCTGTACAGTAGTGAGAATGGAACATGTTTAGCCCTGTTCAGCAGAAGTTTTTGTATCACATGGTGTACAAGAGCTTAATTTGCCAACACTCCGTGGTTGGCCTCGGGTTGGTTTCAGGACTATCCCCTTAAAATCATTGTAAACAGTTTCTCTTGTGTAAATAAATGTGGTCATAGTGTAAATCACAGCCAGCTGGTGGAGGTAATGGGGAGGGGCGGGTCTGTGGTGGGGGTGTGGGCGGTGCTTTAAGAGTCTAGTCTTGGTGATGCAATCCAAGTGTTTTTATGGGCATGACTAATTACAGCGCATGCAGTGTGAAGCATCTGCTGCAGTATTCTACACGCCACACACATCACATGACAGGTGTGTTTACACCATACATGAGGTCATAGGGAAACTGAGTATAAATATACTGATTAAAACCATAAATAGGAAGACCCATTCTTACTATGTGGCTGATGGGCATATGTATTCATATATATTCATTCATATTGAATTTCATCTCACATGGAAGTTACCCCTGCCCTGTGATAAGATAGTATGTATTGATTGAGATTTTGTGGCTGTTCATGGAAGGCTTTGACCAATGGAAAGTTTGTAAGCCTAATTGTGTGTGTGTGTGTGTGTGTGTGTGTGTGTGTGTCCAGGCGTCCTGTCCCTGCCTGCCCACTTCAGCCCGTACACGGAGGGCGAGCAGTCGGGCGTTGAGAGTCGGGAGGACGCCTACGCCCAGCTGGAGCTGCGCACCCTGGAGCAGGCCCTGCTGGCCACCTGTGTGGGGAGCATCTCTGAGCTCAGTGAGTACCACAGCGTTACCTACCTCTACGTTTGTGTGTGTGTCTGTCTGTCTGTCTGTGTGTCTTTCTGTCTGCCGGCCGGCCGGCCTGCCGGTCTGTCTGTAAGTCTGTCAGTCGGCTGCACCTCTCCTGTCTGTCTGAACTTTGCTTCCCCTGTTACCCTCCCATGTCTGTCTCTCCGCCTGGGTAATAACAGGTTACTGAATAACTGACCCCAAAATTAAATAATAATTTTTGTATTTTTGGTGAATTAATATTGGATAATAAATCTGTCCACTATATTCCTTTTCCCACGCAAGCCCTGTTGACATAGTTCAGTGGACATGTGTGTGTGTGTTCCTGGGAAAAACAGCAGATTGGTGACTAATGCGTGCAGTGAAAATGAGTAAGGATGAGACAGAGTTTGTGAGAGGACTGTGACTATGTGCCTCAGGTCAAGCTGGAGAGCTCTGTCTCGGTACAGAGATCGTCTCTGGCATCAGCCTAAAAGCTGCGTGCTTCGACAGTGGGGACACTTGGGCAACATACGTCATTCTTTCTGAAGTAACTGGAAGTGGGGTCCTACCGCAGGAAGCGGAACAATGTGACAGGAAGTGAGACCCTGTGGCAGGAAGTGGGCCCATGCAACAGATAGTCAGGCTCTGTGCGGTCCATAGCCTGATAATGGCCTGTGAAATCAGGGGAAGTGCAGAGGAAGAGTGTAAGTGTTAAGTCCTGATCAGACCAGAGGAGACATCACACGGTCACATGGAAGCTGCATGACTTTGCTGGTTATCAGCTGTCTTATTAACATCCGACAGACGTGGCGTTTTTCCCCCGGAACCATTTCATACAGCTTCTGAATTTTGGATGTTTACTACTGCATCAGGTATAATTACATTACATTACATTTATTTGGCAGACTCTTTTATTCAAAACGACGTACAAAAGTGCATTTCATGGTCATAGACAACTGCTAAACACAGGTTCAGTAAGGTACAATACTTATTTTGTACAGCTATTTCTAGTCAAGAACACAGTTTAGTTCACACAGTGAATTAAAGAAGAAAAATAGACAAAAAGAAAGGCAATACGCCACGTGGTGGTGATGATTGTTATTGCGCTCAAAAATATTTGATCAATTTTGTTGCGGTTTATCACCCAGCCCGAGTGAGGGACAACCCTGCAAACTGAATCCCTCCCTCGCTGGGCAAGGCTGTGACCGCTTATGTGCAGAGCTGCAGAGCTGCAGAGCTGCCTTCCATAGCCAGCCAAGGCCCATTCAGGAGAACCCCAGAGTTTGATTTCGTCCTGAGGTTGATTTTATCCTGCATGTATTCATGTATTTCAGTGGGAATGACTGCATGTTTTGTTCAGGCTCCTGAATGTGTTTTGAATGTGGAGAGTTTCCTGGCAGTGCATATGGAGGGCATGCTGTGTGCTACCTGGCATTGCTCTTCCCCCAGTTGTGTGTGTGTGTGTGTATGTGTGCATGTGTGTGTGTTTGTGTGTGTATGTGGATGTATGTGTGTGTGTTTGCGTGTGTGTGTTTGCACGTGTGTGAGTCTGCGGTAAGGCTGCACCACACAGGCGTGTGTTTAGGTTAGCGGCTCTGAATGAGGGGGTGTCAGGGGCTCGGTAAGGGGGCGGGGGAGGGCAGTTTCCTCTGCAAACTCCTAAACACTCTCGCACTTGTCCCTGTAGCACAACAGGACCTTCATACAGCTCAGCCGGCGGCGGCGCATTCGAGAGAAGAGCCACAAGCGCGCCCGGTCAGAGCCCTCTTTGTGCCGCCCGCGGAGGAACTTCTCCTCACGCGTGGCTCCGGCGCGGTTAGCCGTGCCAAGGGCGCCAGGCACACTGCGGGCATTTATCTGCACAGAGCCACATTGTGTGTGCCGAGCCTGGGCACACAGGCCCGTCTGGAGAACCGGGCATTAAAGAGCTGTGAGATTAAAGCAGCGTTCAAACGGAATCACTCATTGATATCGTGTGATATGGTGAATGCTGGGTGTAGGCTTTGCTGAAGCTTGGGAAATTGATTTGGTAGGTTGACATTTTAAATGTGTCATTTTTTTTTTGACAAAAGACTGCTGAACCTGAAGAAAAGGACTGCACCAGTTTTAAAATTATTTAGTGATCCTGACTCTGCAGTTCTCATTTTAACTGTACATCCAATGAAACGTGCTTCTTCATATTTAGAAGAAACAGTAAGTGATTAGTATAGTTCTTGTACTAGTTTTATTGTGTGCTGCTGTGGGGCTTTTATATAATGCTATTGCTTCATGCTCTCCTGCAAAGTAAAATAGCTAAATATTACAAATAATCCAAGAGGGTTGTTTTTAATATCCCGTACCCATTTGGGGGCAGTAATGCCAGTTTGAAAATGTAATAAGGGGCGATTACTGAAGAAATCCGTTTGAGGCCCTTGGAGGGCTTGTACAGATACAAAGGAGCCAGTTGTGTGCCTTGCTGCTGGTGGGGAGTTATGAGTTGGGCAACACACCGGGGGGTCTATCTCCTGCTGTGTGACCCCCCCCCCCCCCACTTTCCACAGCCACACTCAAAGGTTTCTGGTTAAAAATCAAACCCTAGAGTAATTGCACTTAATTTGAGGTGCTCGCTCGCACAGAGTAACTGCCCCCATCCCTTACATCTCCATGTCTCCCCCATGAAGCCCAGGCTGCCTGGTTATCTCCCCACTGTGAGATGCTATCTCGCCCGCCGCCAGGGTTGCGCTCGTGCGTTTTCGATCTGAGTTGGTCTGAAGAATGTAAGCTGTTTCGTGCGTGGCGCTAGGTGGGGGCCGAGCGGAGTTTGTCTCCGTGCCATCTGATGATGAACGCAGACCCACAGGCACAAGCCTCTGGCTTCCTCTGCCACTCTTCCCTGGCTTCCTGTCCCTCTCCGGCGGCCCCGGGGAAATTTCCCAGCATTCCTCTGGAACAGAGCGACGGAGGCAGAGGATTCTGATTAAAGAGCCCGATGGGGATTTGTCTCTCGGTCAAAAACCCAATCTTGAGCTGTCATATTTTCATTTTATGGGAAATGGTTTTACAGGAGACTTTAAAGTGTTTTTTCTGTAAACAAGTAGGAAGGAAATAGAGTGCATGGAATGAGATGTACCATTTGATGCAAACTACATGTGGGCAGGTTTTCTGTTTAGATCATCAAAGGAAGATCTGTTTTTACAGTAAATGTAGATGAACGGAAGTGCAATTCCCTTAACTGAACAGTAAACACATCCGTCATGATAGGCTAGCTAAACGATGAGAATAACGACTCTTGCAAACTCTAATGTTCTGTTTCCTGACCTGCAAGGATCGTCTTATTTTCCTTATTTATTGTCTGTCTGTCTGAGGCGTGTCTCAGAATGGTTACCTGAGTGGGTGTGTCCTCGTCCCGTCAGGTGACCTGGTCTCTCGGGCCATGCACCACATGCAGCGGCTGAGCGCTGTGCGCCCAGGGACCAGCCCCGCCCGCCAATCCCGCCAGCAGCCCGTCTTCTGGTCTCCCGACGCCCTGCACACCCTCTACTACTACCTGCGCTGCCCCCAGATGGAGTCCATGGAGAACCCCAACCTGGACCCCCCCCGGATGGCTCTCAGCAAGGAGAGGTACGCACAAACACACACATACATACACACACACACACACGTACACACACACGCACGCACGCACATACACACGCACACACACACACACAAACACACACACACAGACACACGCACACACACACACACACACACACACACACGCACGCTCACACACACACGCACACTCACACAGGCAGACACACACACACACAGGCAGGCACACGCACACACACACACACAAACACACACACACACACACACACACGTAAACACACACACACACACACACACACGTAAACACACACACACACACGCACGCACGCACATACACACGCACACACACACACACAAACACACACACACAGACATACACGCACACACACACACACACACACACACACACATAAACACACACACACACAAACACACGCGCACACACACCCCTCCAGTAGGTACACCTCCCGGCACTCAGCTGCCCTGTCAGTGTGTTACTTTGTGTGTCCCGTTACTCTGCTATCCACCGCAAACCACCAGCGGTTTTCAGAAAATACACGCCGGCACTTAATGTTCTTTTGTTTTCCAAATCACGATTGCACTTTCCATCTGGATGTTCTGTTAATTCCCCTTCCCTGAAACCAGATACTGAGACTTTACCTACTTATGGTGATTAATGTTCACGCTGGATGAAGAGATAGAGGATGAAAGAGTTCCAAATTTGATATAGGCTATCCTTGTTTACAAAGAAATAAGATAGATTCCTCTACTCAGTACTTTTTTTATATGGAAGTCGTGTCAGCAATGTGACCTCCAGGATTATATATTCAGCTGCGAGAACAGCGCAAGTCCTCGCTTTCGCTGCTTATCTTGAAACACTGCCACCTAAAACTGGGTGTTGCCAGTAATGGCTGTCAGAACTAATTACGAACTCACAAAGAGCTCATCTCCTTATTTACAAACTTCAGCTCTCCCGGGACCGGGAGTGAATTAAAAAACACATACGCGCAGACACTGACACAGAGCTTCACCAGCTGCTGTGAGTGAAGCAGGGAGCCCACTGCAGGTTTATATTAGTCTCTGCTCGTGGTCCCTCTGCCAAGCCGGTGCAGTCTCCCACGGCAGCTTCTGCGTCTCTCCCTGGAAAGAAAACATGGAAAGAGCCTCACCCACCGCTGGCACGATGCAAACGCTGGAGGAATGAAAAAGGGCCAATGAAATACTGGTGAACTGTGGTAGAGAAACAGACCTGAATCCCTCAACACTGCGTGTTTATTAAGCACAGACGAACCGGACTGAAGCTGAATACCTGGCGTGCGCACGGTTTTGGGGTCTTTGTGGTGTGTTGTGTGTTTGGTGTGTGTATGTATGAGTGTTTATGTGTTTAATGTGCGGTATGTGGATGTGTGGGTGTATTTGCCGTGTGTAAATGTGTGAGTGTGTATGTGTTTAATGTGCGGTATGTGGATGTGTGGGTGTATTTGCCATGTGTAAATGTATGAGTGTTTATGTGTTTAATGTGCGGTATGTGGATGTGTGGGTGTATTTGCCGTGTGTAAATGTATGAGTGTGTATGTGTTTGCTTGTGGTGTATGATATATGTTGTCTTGATGACCTCATAGCTCATAGGGTCACACACAGGTGTTCCATAGGGGCCTGAAGCTGACCATTCTAAATCTAAACTATAAACTTAAATACGTTTTACTCAATTTTAAATAATAATTAATAACCAAACTCTTACCCAACACCAGAACTATGTGTCTGACCATATGTAGATGTGACCACTGAGCCTATGTCTACCAGAAAGGTAGTAGATGTAAGAAGGCATGTGGTAGGGTCTTAATAGGAACAAGTTCACCATGGGGACTCCTGCTGCCTGCCCAGAAGATGCAAGTTTGGGGAGAAACCAGGAATTTGACACTGGTGCATTTTTCTCATGCTATGCCTTCATGTGAAAGCTCTCTCTGCAGTCCTGCTCACTGGCAATGTGGTCTTCATCCCCCGGAGTCCACCCTAACCTTACCTAACCCCACGGCCCTGCCCGAACTCGGGCCTGTAAAATGTACTTTATTTGCAGCGCGTTCGAGGTGATGTGGCAGGGGTCTGAAGGGGGGACCGCTGGGCGATCGCCTTTCAGAGCGATGGGTTTGATGTGGGGCCGAGGGGCTACTTGGATTTCAGGCGGAGCTCAGGGGTGAACGGAGGCCAAAGTTAGACATAGCGGCGGGTGTTCAAGCGTGACCCGAGGGGGCGGAGGGGGCCCCAAACTCATTCGCGCTCGGCGAAGCTTTAGAGCCGTCTGCTGAGAGAACATTCTGTCGTGCAGAGCTTCAACATGGCTGCCTTCGCCTTTTTACCCTCAGATAAGAGCGAACTTAAAAAAAAAAAAAAAGTTCCTTCTTCAGATCTGGTGGCATTCTTTCACGTAGCAGTCATGCAATTATAAGATCAGATTCAAGGGTTCCAGGATAATTGCGATAAATGGTTGATGCGTTCTGTAGTTCTGGCCTGTTTTCCATTTTGTATGCATTTTATGAACATTTACTGAGAAGCTGAGCGAGCCAGCACTCACACACTCAAACGCACACAACTGTTTTTTAACTGATGCCAGAATTGGGATGGTCATCACATCTGCTCAGGGCAGCTTTTTCCCCCCCTAATCCCAGGAAGAGACCTGCTGTTTTAGTTTGCTATTCCTGTATTCCTTTGATATTTAAAAAGAGAAATCATGCATCTCAAAGTTAGGGTTAGGGTTAGATCCAGTTTGTGAATTTTGTAGAAGACAAATTTGATAAACAATAAGTTTGCTGAATTTTTCAGTATTCATTGATGAAGTCCATCTGTGTGATGTGGTTGGATGCCACGTGTTAGGAACAAGCTTTCTGTTTGGGGCAGGATATGCTTGTTGCCATGGTTCTGTTTTAATTTCACTCACATTCTTTTCCTCATTATAATCCCTTTGACCTTTATTCAGTTTCACAGTTTTCTTAAATTTTCTGTTAACTCTGTTTTATACATTATGTGTTCCTCATACAGTGTTCCATATTCCCTTTTCATTCCCTTGAATCTTCAGTGAAGGAAGTATTTTTTAGGTTTAACTTTACTAAAAGAACACACACACACACACACACACACTGTGTTTGATAATGAAGCTGAGATCAAGATGGTTTTTAAATCCATAGGCAGGAATGTCTCAAGGGTTTAACATTTCTATTTTGAGTGCACATTTTTTTTATCTTCCCTCATTTTTGCCCTTGGAGAGACATTCATGTGGGAAATTTCTTCCGTTGTTTTTACACTCCTCCTTCCATGTGTCCTTTGTGGATTTGGGTTATTTATGAAACATCTGCATCATTTTTTGGCATCAGCCATTTACATATGTGAGTAAGACCGGAACGTCCTCCTGGGATGTCACTGTTTCATCTTGCGCAACTCTCTTCTCTTCTCTTCTCTTGGCTCCCAGCAGAGCTCATTAGCTTCATATTAATGTGGAACAGGAATGAGCCCCTCCCCTTTTTTATGATTGGCACATATCTCATCACCTTCTGGGACTGGAGGTGTAGCAGCAGGGGGAGGGGTGTCTGACAGTGTGTTGAGGAAGAGTCACAAGTTCTTTGAAGCCTCTATTTGTTAGTTGTGATGGGGGGGGGGGGGGGAGGGGGAATTTCTATGTCACCCCCCCCCCTCCCAGCATGCAGCCCTTGGGGCACAGCTCTTTGTGTGAGTGACATGAAACAGAGGGAGAGAATCCTTCTGTCTACTGGGCCCTGGGGTAGCAACACATAGGAACTACACAGAGCCGTGTTATCATCATCTGAACACAATCATTCTGTGTCTTCATTCTTTCTGTCTTCACCCTACAAATCATGTCAAATCAAAAAAAGCACTGATGAGCATCTGCAGTACATATAATATAATAATGCTGCTTTTTGAAAAAATATGTCTATACAGACTAAAGCGAGCTTAGTTGTAAGTGTGCAGGCCTGTAGTTGCAATCACTGTGAATAGAATCTTGTGAGCCTATGTGGATTTCTAATTGTCTAGGTTTGCCACCAGGGTCTATTTCTGACAATACTGCTGCAGCATACCCAGGTTGTTCCATAGACCCTGATGTTTTGGTGGGTATGGGACCAGGTCAACTCCATACATTACAGTAGCAGTTTGGTACAATTGGCCTGTAGTGTTTGTGAGGCAAGCATGTTGATGTGCATGTTGAGGATGAAAAGGCTGTTCATAATTAACTCATTTCTTGATGTGCCTGCTCTCTTTGTGTATGTCCTTTATCATTCACTTATCGTCTTTTCTTTCTTTTTTTCTTCTTAAAACACAGGCCTTGATTATACAATGTAAGCTGAGTCAAGCAGAGATGCACGGTATCTCAGTCCCCTGCACAGAAGCTGTTTCTTTACTGTGGCACTGCGATACTAATGCGTTTCCAATGCAGCGATTGTTTCCGTCGATATCTTCCTTTCCCTCCATCTCCCCATCTCCCAGAAGGCCCGGAGTGTTCTCTCAGTTCTCCCCGGCGCCTCTCGCCAAACGGATGCCGCTTAATGCCGGCTCTGTGACGGATGTCTCAATGCTGACTTTGTGATGCTGCGGATACCTCAATGCTGGCTTTGAGACAGATGTTCCAAGGACTGCCAAGGCTCCTCGCGCGTTTTTTCTTTCTTCACATTTCCCCACTGGCACAGTAGGGGAAGTTATTCCCCTCCAAACCACAAAATATAAATAAATAAATAAAGGCAGGCCATTCATGTCAGAGAAGCCACCTTTTAAAATGTAACCGTCGTGCCAGAGTTCCTGCTGCAGTTGAGGTCTGGGAGATCAAAGCATAGAGGGATGCCCATCGTATCAACTGGTGAAAGCAAAGACTGTTAATTGCATACATATATATATATATATATATCTCATTTAATCATCTCTAAGTGCTTTTTACAGTGAAATGGGGAAACATACTCTAACCACCATCTATGTGTACGACTCCAGAAATTTTCCAGCGGAATTACTGAAAGTAGGTCTCATAGTTTCTACCTGGAGACAGAGAGGGTTTTCACATGATCCTGGGGAAGATGGAATCAGCCAATACGGTTGAGGTTTTTTCTGAAGTAGATGTGTTCTCACTTGGTTAATACTAACGCCCCCCCGCCATCCCTCAATCCCTCAGGCCCTTCCTGCTCCTCCCCCCTCTGATGGAGTGGATGAGGGTTGCTATCGTTCATGCTGAGCACCGCCGCAGCCTATTGGTTGACAGTGATGATGTCAGACAGACAGCCCGGCAGCTCCTCCCAGGGCTAGACTGTGAGCCCAGACAGCTGAGGTAAGACAGAACTACGTCAGCCCTGCGTGCTTTGGAAACTACATCAGTCCCCTCATTATCTTTTGGCCTGCAGACTGCATTTCTTCCAAATATGTCTCAGTTTTCTGATTACAGTACAAACTGCATTCTGTTAATTTGCTTGTTAGCCCTATGATTGTATGCCATTGTTAGTGAGCAGTTCTACAGTGACATAATGATAGTGCTTCTGCACTCTGTGATACATGGCACCATAGCATCACTCACTCTAAAACCAGTGGACTCACTCACTCACTCACTCACTCACCCACTTGTAGACTCACTTTTAGATCAATTATACGATTTGTGTAAAATAAATCCCTCATGTGACTACAGACATGGGTTTAGGTTCAGTTAAAACTAAAAAGTCTTCAGTTTTTAGTGCAATTCCCTAAAATACAGACGACTCACCTCAGCTCAGTATTGCATTAAATAGATCCTTTCTGAGTAGCAGTGTGTTCTGGTGCAGGGAAAGACCAAGCTTCCAGTGGCAGCACGTTGCTGTTAAGTGACTGAAAGCAGGTTGCTTTTTGTTGGCCATGGTGTTATAAATGTCCCCCCCCCCCCCCAGGCCGGAATGCTGTTCCAGCTCCTTCAGGGGCCTGGAAGCCAAAGCGGCCGCCGACCGGTTCCAGCTGGACCTGGGCTTCCGCATGCTCAACTGCGGCCGGACGGACCTGATCGGCCAGGCCATCGCCCTGCTGGGGCCGCAGGGCGTCAACACCATGGATGACCAGGTAAGGGTCAGTGCATTCAGGTACAGGCCTACAGCACTGTCATGTGCTACTACAAACATTCACAGGTACAGGTCTACAGCACTGTCATGTACATCTACAAGCATTCACAGGTACAGGTCTACAGCGCTGTCATGTACAACTACAAGCATTCACAGGTACAGGTCTACAGCGCTGTCATGTACAACTACAAGCATTTACTGGTACAGGTCTATAGCACTGTCATGTGCAACTACAAGCATTTACTGGTACAACACTATCAGATGAGGAATGGGTACAGCACTCTCATGTACAACTACAAGCATTTACAGGTACAGCACTCATCAGGAGATGGTACAGCCCTATCAGATGAGGAACAGGTACAGCACTGTCTGTTGATGTACAGTGGTGGTGAACAGCGGTGTGATTCTGACTCCGGTGTTGTTTGCAGGGCATGACGCCGCTCATGCATGCCTGCTCAGCGGGGGACGAGGCCTTGGTCCAGATGCTGATTGACGCCGGGGCTAACCTTGATGTGGCGGTAAATACCAACTTGAACCTGTTCTGAAATAACAAAAATACATCACATTTTTCCATATAGACATATAGAATGTCTCTAGGGCAAAGGGGTGCTGAGATGAACCCAAAAATAGCACATTTCACTGAATACATTTCTTCATGCAGCACATGTTGTGGTATGTATTTAAAATACGTTTCTCACAAGTAAAGCTAAAATGCTAACTAGAGAACATATGCATATCAGAACCAGTAGTTTTCACATGCAGTGAGCTCGCAGTCTGTTTACTTTTCCACCCTGTTCTTCACAGCTGCTGGTGCTGGGTCATTAATGCCAGTGCTGGTAGGCTTATGCAGGGTGCTGATAGATTGAGGCGGGGGGGACTGCTGTGTAAAAGTGCGGGGTCTGGTGCCCTAGCGTGTGGAGTAGCGTGTGGTTTCTCTGGTCTGTAAGCTGGTCTCTGGTCTGTCCCAGGTCCCCGGCTGCTCCCCCAGGCACCCCTCTGTTCATCCCGACAGCCGCCACTGGGCGGCGCTCACGTTTGCCGTGCTGCACGGACACATCTCCGTGGTGCAGGTGAGGCTCTGTTCAGAATGTGGCTCTCAGCCAATCAGAGTGAAGCGTTTATTTTTTTTCTTGACGTTTTAGGCATTTAGCAAATGCTGACTTTCACACCATACATTTTTAATGAACTGCGCATGATGCATACAGCCGGATATTTACTGAGGAAATGATTTTCCTTCATGCTGTTATGTCATTATGAGTTGAGCTGAGCTGCTTGGGCAGAGACAGAGTATGTAACCCTGCTTTCTGTCCTCAGCTCCTCCTGGACGCGGGTGCGAGCGTGGAGGGCGCGGCGGTCCGGAACGGGCAGGGGAGCGGTGGCGAAACCCCTCTGCAGCTGGCCTCCGCGGCAGGTGGGTGTGGCGCTCCGCTCGGCCCCGCCCACTCATCGCCATGGGGACCAGCCGGCGTGGGTCTCTGTGGCGAGACTCAAACATCTGTCTGTGACCTGACTTACAAAGCATGCAGTGTAAGATGACTTTATTGTAAATCAGGGGCAAAAATGACGCCGCTGCCAGGCTGGATTAATGAGGGCGATTGGATGCACTGGGCATGGAAAAGGCTCTGTGCCACAGGCAGGCTCATGCACGCTCATGTGGTTGGATCTAAGTCTTTAAGCCAAATCCCGAGCAAGGGTTTTCCATATGGCTATATATAGCTCTGCTGGGAAAGAAGATTCCCTGTGTGATGTCATAATACCCCAGTCTCCCTCTGAGAGCACCACCGTGCAGCGGTACGCCCCCCCTTGACCGACTCACCTGTCTGTCCCTGTGTCTCCAGGTAACTATGAGATGGTGAGCCTGCTGCTGGCGCGTGGGGCTGACCCCCTCCTCAGAGGGCATGATGGGAACGCTCTGACATCGTCGCTCTACGAGGACATGAACTGCTTCAGTCACGCAGCGGCACACGGACACAGGTACGCCCACACAGTGGCCCCTGAGGTGTTCAGTCAGACATGCTAAAGCTCAGAGTGGCCCCTGAGATGTTCAGTCAGACACGCGAAAGCTCAGAGTGGCCCCTGAGATGTTCAGACAGACACACTAAAGGCACACAGTGGCCCCTGAGGTGTTCAGTCAGATACGCTGAAACACACAGTGGCCCCTGAGGTGTTAAATTAGACACACAAAAACACTCATTGTGCACTAGAGCATGAGAACTCATAAAACACTAGATCAACGTTGAGAATTGTCACAGGCACATCAAACTTTAGCTAAGGGTAGATTATAAAAGTTAAACACAGTGCCACTCCTCCCAGCTTGCAGTGAATTCCACATCTCCCTGAAGCAGCTGCTGAATTCTGAAATGTCCAGATTAGAATGTGTGCATTAGATGTGTGTATTAGACTGCACATACTCCATTTTATTGCATGACCCAAGCCAGAGGTACTGTATGTATTTATAGAACTTTTATGTGCGTCAGTCCGAGATTGTTCTGACCTTGTGCTCGGCTGCAGCCTGGACTCTGACTGGCTGTCTGTGCAGAGTCATGGTAGTCATGGTAACCTGATGGCGCGATGCCCCCCTCCCTCAGGAACGTGCTGCGGAAGCTGCTGACCCAGCCGCAGCAGGTGAAGGAGGACGTGCTCTCCCTGGAAGAGATCCTGGCCGAGGGGGTGGAGGGGGAGCAGGGCGGGGTCGGGGGCGGGGAGGGGGAGCGGTCAGCGGGGGGCCCGCCCCCCAGCCCCAGCTCCGTCTCTAACGGCGGGGGCCTCAGGCTCTGCAGGGCCCGCAGGAAAGCCCTCCAGGAGGCCAGCTACTTCAGCGCCGAGCACGGCTACCTGGACGTCACCGTGGAGCTGCGTGCTCTGGGTACGGTGTGGGTGTGGGTGGGGGGGGGGCGGGCAGGGGGGTGATCACCGGTGCATGGGCAGACCCAGGGCATGCAGGCTCATTTTAAAAAGCATTTGGTAAAATACCCCACGCTCCTTGAAAATCCTTGAAAAAATAAAAATAAATAAAATCAAGGATTTGAAAAGTGCATTTAAACTTGAGACTATTGATGAGGTACTTAAACGTTTTGAATACCTTGTTGAGTGATTTGACAATCATCCTGAAAGCCTGAAACATTTTATAATATTTTTAAATAAAAGAAATTCGGCCTTAAGACATTCTTACAGAAAGTGAGTTTTCTAATGTGACAGCCCTTAAAAGAGTCTGTGTTATCTGTGTGTAAGTGAGCCTGTGTTCTCTGTGTGTGAATGAGCCTGTGTTCTCTGTGTGTAAGTAACCATGTTCTCTGTGTATAAATGAGCCTGTGTTCTGTGTGTAAGTGAGCCTGTGTTCTCTGTGTGTAAGTGAGCCTGTGTTCACTGTGTGTAAGTAAGTCTGTGTTCTCTGTGTGTAAGTAAGCCTATGTTCACTGTGTGTAAGTGAGTCTGTGTTCTTATTGTGTAAGTGAGCCTGTGTTCACTGTATGTACTGTAAGTGAGTCTGTGTTCTCTGTGTGTAAGTGAGCCTGTGTTCTCTGCGTGTACTGTTAGTGAGCCTGTGTTCTCTGTGTGTAAGTGACTGTGTTCACAGTGTGTAAGTGAGCCTGTGTTCGCTGTGTGTGAGCCTGTGTTCTCTGTGTCTGGGTTAGCCTGTGTTCTCTGAGCGTAAATGAGCCTGTGTTCTCTGTGTGTAAGTAACTGTGTTCTCTGCGTGTAAGTGAGCCTGTGTTCTCTGTGTGTAAGTAACTGTGTTCTCTGTGTGTAAGTGAGCCTGTGTTCTGTGTGTGTAAGTGAGCCTGTGTTTTCTGTGTGTAAGTGAGTCTGTGTTCTCTGTGTGTAAGTGAGCCTGTTTTCTGTGTGTAAGTGAGCCTGTTTTCTGTATGTGTAAGTGAGCCTGTGTTCTGTGTGTGTAAATGAGCCTGTGTTCTGTGTGTGTAAGTGACTTTGTTCTCTGTGTTAAGTGACTGTGTTCTCTGTGTAACGCAGGTGTGCCCTGGAAGCTGCACGTGTGGCTGGAGTCCCTGCGCAGTGCTCATCATCAGGCTCGTCCCGCCGTGGTTCTCTCTCTCCTCAGGGAGTTCACCTCCATCCGGGAGGAGGACTACTGCGAGGAGCTGGTCTGCGTAGGCCTGCCCCTCCTCTTCACCATCCTGAGGACCAGCAAGGTGCAGACACAGTGCAGGGCTATGACTCAAAGCTGCTCTCAGTCCTGTACGAATGTACCAGTGCCAAAACAAACAGATGAAAAACGTGTGACATCTTTCCATTATATTCTGTACTTTATGACAATAATCATATTTCTATCGAGGTGACCTTTTATTTCAGTGGGATGTTTTGAGCTTGTGATACATACGTTGTTTCTTCATTTGCAGTTATAGTTTGAGATATTCCTCCTTACTCCAAAGCTTAAGGATAAATATAGTGTACATGTCTGTAGCTCTGTCCAATAGCAAGGGGCACTGATCACATGTCCACTCGCTTTCACCAGTAGTAAAGTCATGCAGTATACACTTCTCAATGGCTTTCATTGATGCATGTCTGCTCTACTTCCTCCAGAATGATGCTATAAACCAGCAAGTGGCTTCCACCCTGAGTCACTGCTATGGCTCCGCCCCCTTGCCTAAGGTCCCAGAGGTGAAAGTGACCCTGTCTGCTCAGCTGGGTAATGGAGTCTGCTCTACCAACTCACTGTATTCACAAAATACAGGCATACACTAACCAAACACATATCAATGTAAAACCCAGGGCTTCAATGAATTGTGCCTGACACCCCAACATTTTCAATAGAATGTCCAAACGAATTTACCTTGGATTATTACACAGTACACACACACAAAGACTACTTGCTTTGTTGGGGAGCAGTGATATTCTGAGGCTTGAGCAGATTAGGGATAACTTGAATTAATAATTTGCAGGTGAGAATGATACATTTTTGAATGCTGCCAAGCTGTGATATGCTCTATGTAAATCATAGCTGCTTCATTCATTTGCGTCAATACACATTTAAACTATTAATTTGGCATTCATTTTTGCAAACCTCTGGATGCGCAGTGAAAGTAAAATTCTAGGTTCTAGTGTTTTCATTGTGCTCCAACTTGTTTTTAATTCTTATTTTCGTCACCCCAGAATAACAAAATTGCCTTTGGAAATTGCACACATAGTGAGTCACCGCACTATTTGTGTTTGAAGTGTGAAGCTTGACGTCAGAGACGCTGAGTTTCTCTCTCTCCGCACAGATCCTCATTTCCTGAATAACAGCGAGATGTCGGACGTGACGTTCATGGTGGAGGGCCGGCCTTTTTATGGACACAGGGTCCTGCTGATCACTGCTTCTGAGAGGTACGCTGCTGTTGGACTGTGGGGGGAGGGGGAGGACTGTGGGGGGTTTAACAGTAACCACCTTCCTGTCACCATGCCAACCTTCTGCCCTTTGTTTACACGCTCAGGTTCAAGTCTCTTCTGAGCTCCTGTGGGTCGGATGGAACCGACGACGGCAACACTGTCCAGATCGGTGACGTCAAGTACCACATTTTCCAGGTAATTAAGGACGTGGATTTCCTGAGGGCTCACTGAAGGTGGCTCACTGTTAGCAGTGTAGCAACGTGCCCTGTTCTCCCCCCTGAAACTCCTAACCATGCCTCTACCAGCTGTGGATTGCAGTGAATGAGGATTTCAGTCAGAGAGATTGTTTAATTGTACAAGAGCGACTCCTCTGGTTGACTGGGTGATTGCAGTTTGAGTGCTTTTAAAGGTGTACTCCTTCAAAACGATTACTTGGTTCAGCTTTTGTGTTCTCTCCAAATGAATGGAGTGTGTGAACAGTGAATGTGAGTGGGCATTCCAGATTGTAAATTATAGATTCCAAATTGGTTTTTAAAAAAATGGTTTCTCTAGGGATTTGCTGGTCTTTGAGAACGTAAGAGATCCAGTGAGTCACTGCCTTGTCCTGTCCATCACACCTGGGCCCGCCTCCTGATGACTCATTTCCACTGTGTTTCAGATGATGATGAGCTACCTGTACTGCGGGGGGGCGGAGTCTGTGAAGGGCCCAGTCTCCGACGTGCTGGAGGTGAGAGCAGTTTACAGAGCAGTTTCATTGCTTAGCTGATGAAAATTTACATGCATATTAGCTCGAAGCAGGCACTGCCTCCTGATGTTAATTCGGTTTAATGCATGTTAAATGGGTTATAAACACTAATTATTGTGTGACATGTTTAGATGGGGTGCATATGTATTATCATATCTGTTAACGTATCCACATTAACATTGGGGATGATACGAATGTGAAGATTCAGAGACAGTAATTAAATGCACTGTGTGAGAATGACAGTAGAATGCTACGGCAGAAGACTGAAGCTTCGGTGGGTATAAATGATTTATAATGCTGTTCTGTCCCTCTACAGCTGCTGGCAGCAGCCAGTTTATTCCAGCTGGGGGCGCTGCAGAGACACTGTGAAATCATCTGCACACAGATTATCGACCTGGACAACGCAGTGAGCATCTACCGAACTGCCAAGGTGAGAGTGTACAGTGATCTGAGGGATCAGAGGTCAAAGGTCAGATCGTTTTAAGTTTGCTAGAGATACAGCCTGTAAAACCCCAACCCAGAGCAAAATTTAAATTTATTCATTAATTACTGACTAAAAAAAACCTGCAACATGTACAACCAATGTGCCGTGCTCTGATTATAAGCATCGACCATTTGTATCAGGGATCACATAGCTTCACATAAATTGTAATCCTTAAAAAGGAAGTACCACGTAGTGACTGAACAGGGAGATTATATGATTAGGACTGCAGGAATTGTAAGATCGTATAATTGCTTAACCTTGTGCAAGACAAATTCCCTTAATCTTGTGGAAGACAAATTCCCTTTGTAGGGGCGAATAAAGTATGAAGCCGAAGTTGGCTCCCAATTCGCAGCTCATGATTCCAAATTGCCGGTTCACCTTCAATCAAATGTGCTATGCATATTTATGTGCTATGCTTTCACAGTCTTGAAATGATATTCAGTTCAGGGGTATTTTAAAAGCAATAATATGGAAGTATCAAGTACCTGATTTGGGTGAAAATTAAATTTTGGGGATAAAACACATTGTAAAATCTTTTTTTTCAGTAGTGAGATTGTAACCAAATCCAACCAATATTCATGTCAATAATTTCAGAGGTACATGGGACCTGGTCTGTCATACAAGTGACACAATTTTGAGACAATTTGATTTTGGGGAGGAAAGGTGTATATGTACAGTATGTACAGTATGTGACACTTGGACACTTGGAGAGCCTTTAAAATACACCTAGCCCGTAACCTTTTTATGAAAAGATTTTGTTGTTATTCTCAGTCTGCCATCTTATTGCGCCATTTCTCTTTGAGCCTAAGCGTAACTCTTAAAGTGCTTCATAGCCTTTACAAATGTGCAAGCCAGAACATGAAAAAATACGAAAACATGCCTCGACCAATGTAAGGTGGACCGGCGATTTTGAAGCGAGAGAATTTCAGCCTAGTAAATAAAGTTCTCTGTATCTATCTATATACATAGCTGTCAATCTGTATCCATCTTGTGGTTTGTGCAGGCTCACAAGGCTGTGGAGCTTGTTGCGTTCTGTGAGGGCTACTTCCTGCAGAACATGGTGGGGCTGCTGGAGAGAGAGTCGTTCCGCGGGCTGGTCCTGGGTTCGGGGGGCCGATGGGGGCCAGGGCGAGACTCACCGCTGGACGGGCTGGAGGCGACGCTGGCACAGAGGCTGCGCTCTCTGTACGTCACCTCGCAGGTGTGAGGCGTATTCCGCCGAGCCAATGAGGTCAACACAGGGACGCGCAGCGCGTTTGCGTCTGCGACTGCGTCTGCAACTGCGACTGCGCGTCTGCTTGGAGCTGCGGTGACACTGTCCCTGTGCTGGCGAATGTACTGACACCCTCTGGACTTTTATCTCCCTGCTACAACCCTGTACGCTGTGCTTAGATTGCAGAGACTTTTGGGTGCAGGTGAAAGGGGCAGTACACTGTGACACTACTGCCCTCTGGTGGAATGGAGGGACACATGGATCCTAGCAAAGAGAACGAACCCTTACAGTGAGCCTCGGAGTCAGAACTCAGAAATGAGTGTGAAATGAAACGCGTGTGTGTGTGTGTGTGTGTGTGTGTGCGCGTGCATGTGGCTGTTTTTATGGGACGAGAAAAAAATGCTATTTTGGATATATTTTTTAATTTAAATCAGAAACTTGGTTTTATTTAAGTGTGACAGTCTGGCTGTTTGATATTCCTGGTGAATAAGTTTTCTACTTGTTTTTATTTTTTTGTTTTTACTTTGGTGCATCATCTCTATTTACTCTTGAGTTTAGCCTGATAAATGAGACTTTAAAAAAGAGGCAGCATTTAACTGTCATCTCTGCATTATTCCAGTATACTGTTAACATTTATTAAAAGTGACATAGTGCATAGCGCAAAGGGCAACATTGCCCTTTTCTATGTTGCTGCTTGGCTGCTATTAACATGTCTTTCAACTAACAGGCATCTCTTGTAGCCATTTATTATTGTTCAAAGTATCATCTTTGCATATTTGCGTGCTACTTTTAAAATCATATTTTGACTTAACCAGAACCCTTATCATGGTGCAGAGTTTATTACAGATAATAACAACAGTAACAAAGGCTTGAATGTACAAAATACTTTTGATGGCAGGATCTCAAAGCACGTTGCAGTGAAGTGAGTAAGGTCACCTCAGCCAATACCTATTTGCAGTATCCACCTGGCTGGTCTACTTTACCTGTGAATTTAGCAACATTTTCACAGCTATTGAGTACAGGGGCTGTTCAACATTAGGAGTCTTTTCTATCCTGTAAGCATTGCATCAAATTCAAATCATCATTCAATAAATCTGTGGAAAATGTGCAAAAAATGTTTTATGTGTTTAAATATTGCCCTTAAATTAATTTTCATTTGTAAATATAGCCCCATGTTTATTCTGGTTTTGAAGATTACAGTATAGTCCTTACTGAATTTTTATTTATTTTTACAAATAGTCCAATGGACACTGTGTGTTTTTAGTAATGATATTTTCAGCAGGGAGCAGCCTGATGTTAACATTCTGTGTGTATGTACAGCAGCAGAAAAATGGTGCCAAAAGCTGCAATGCCACTCTTTGTCCCCAAGGTGGCACTGTTGCATTTTCATCATAAAATGTTCATTACCAGTAAGAAATACCTTCACAAAAAAAAATAATAATTTGTGTGTAGCTGTGAGATTTGAAGCAGAGTTGTGCTACTGTGTATCACGTTTTAATGCCTCATTTCTGTGTGTGAGTCAGAACTGGAGAGGAGCACCCCTGTCGACTGTAGGAAGACTCAAGATTTTTCAGGTCCCAAAGACACACACAGCATACATCCGCAACACAGCAGGACCACAATGAAACCAGTGAGCCGTGACGTTTATCTAAATCATAGCGGGGGCTTAGTCAGAAAGATGCTCTGGTCAGCTTTCGCAGAGGGACCAAATCGTTCCTTATTCCAGTTCAGGAAAGAAGTTGAGAGACATGGACGAGGGTAAGAGCGCTCTCGCACAGAAAGCAACACGCACGCCTTGTAAATGAAGGAATTTATTTGTTTTGTACTGAAATTGCTCACAGGTCTGTTACAGGGGATCATAGTGTACTGTTTCGTATCCACCGTTCAAATCCAAGTATTTCATTCTGTTTTAGTTTTTTTTATTATTTCTTCTGCAGTATAAAAGAGGAAGGATGACAGTAGGTCGGTATTGCTTTATTTCTTTTTGATTAAAATCCATTTCCCCCGCATCTTCCTTCTGTTTTTAGTGTGAGAGAGGAGAGCCCCGGGCCCCTTTTAAAGAGGTACAGTACAGTGGAAGCATTGTCAAATTTGTGCACAAACAAGAATAAAAGAGCAGGAGGGAGGAAAGGAAAAAATGACAGGGGAAAAAACAAAACAAAAAAAGGTTTAAAAAAAACAAAAAAAACAACAACATTTGAAATGAAGGGAGAGAGAAAACAGGCCAGGGCAAAGAGACAGTTTTAACGGACAATCACATTAATATCATGCAAATAAAAGCCAGTACCTGACATGCACACAGTAATACAAGGTTAAAAGCCAAAAGCAGGAGTCCCCTCTGTGTTTTTTAAGAATTAGCCCAGATTCCTCTATTTACAAGACAAGTGCTTCAGCAGTCTTTTTTTCGTAACCTGCCGTGCACGCACAATGATATGAAACGGACAAATATCAATAGAAGATAATTTCCTCTAAAAGAGGCTAGTCTACATTCTTAAATTACTGGTAAGTTGTTATTAAACATATACAAGTCATTTTTTTCCCTTAGTAACCCAGAAATAAAGAGAAGAAACATTTGTTCTGCATGTTGTTCTTTTAAATTAGAACGAAAGACAAAATTTAACATTGTTGCCCCAATTCGACTGCACAAAAAGGTAAATAAATAACAAAATTTCAGCAAGCAGAGTTTAAAAAATAAATACCCACACATAATTTAAAAAATATGAGGGAAAAAAATCAATAAATAAGATACAAAAATATCCACGATTATATTAAATGATTTTGAATATCTTGAATTAAATTACCTGGCCACAGACTGGAAAAAGGCAAAATGAAAGGAGTTCCCAGTAGGAAATAACACAGAGGAGATAAAGCTGAAGATCCAGAACATTCTACCAACATTCAATAAAAATAAGTACAACATAAACCATTAAATAACAGAACACTGGAAAGAAAACAGAAAAGCATGTGGCAATAGTTTTTCACAGCTGGCCCTACAGCTAAATATAGCGTCACAAGTAGACATTTTTTACATAAGAAACATTTTAAGTCTGTACAACAGAATAGATCATTCATTTGTGTCCCCCCACCCACCCACCCACCCACCCCAGACTCTGAAAAATGGATTCCAGTCCACTTGCAGCATAGGCATCGAGCCAGTACATTTTAAACCCAGTCATTTAGAGAGAGAGTCCACATTAAAAAGAAAACAATACAATCCATAAAGCGTCCATATCAGCCATAAGCCTCCCATAGACACCTCCCCCATTTGTCCTCTTATGGATTCCAGATTTTGTTCTTTTTGTTATTAAATCCCAGAGATTTGTGCGTGTGCATGTGTGTGTGTGTGTGTGTGTGTGTGTGTGTGTGTGCATGCGACTGCGTGCGCGTGAGTGCAAGATGGGGGAAGAGATGGAGAGCATGTCTGCAAGAGGGAGAGATGGACATTGTTGTTTTAAGGCTTTTCTCTAGTTCCTCAGTTTTGTCATAGCTTATAGTTCATATTGGGAGGGGGGGGGTGCAGGGTTTGGAAAGGGTAGAAACAGCTGGGACTTCATTCTGGAGGAGCACTGGTTGGGGTGGTTGGGGTATCAAGTCAGGATGAAGGGTCTGTCTCCATGGTAAATCGCTTTCTCGCCTCAAAAAGTTCCTCTGTCAACAAATATCCATCCCACACTCCGGGGGCGGGGCAGGGCAGGAGGCGGAGCTTAACAGGTGCTCTGGATTATTCCTGCTGGAGACAATGCAGGTCACCACACAGATGAGCAGCGCGAGAGACAAAAATACAAAAACACCTGGGTAGAAATGTTTGGGTTTTTCTTTTTTTGGACTGGGAAACAGGGAACAGGAGGAGGGGAAGGAGAAGGGACAGGACTGGTGTGTGCCAGCATGTGCAGCTCGTAAAATATTAAGTTCATTTATATTTTATATACAGTCATTCCATCATACAAAAGTATGTCTATACACAATTTCCAAAAAGTAGTTTTAATATTTACAATGAAGCAGTGGACGCCACAAGCTTTTCTGCACATGTGCTACGAGGAAGGGGTTATTTTAGGAAGGGGTCGTTTTAATCTAGTTATAACTCTGTTTTTAAGCTTCCTCCTGTGTCGCCAACAGATGCCACCATCTTTGCTTTGTCTCGGCCCAATTGGCAATTAGAGTCCCCTTTAGGGCCCAAGTCATTGGCCTCTGGTTCATGCCTCCTGCTGTTTGCGGGGTGTTTGTTGGGCGTGGCGGGTGTGCCGGGCGGGTGGGGCACCTGGCCGTTCTTCTCGTCTGCAAAAAGTTGTTTAATTACGTCAAAGAAGTTACTCAACGGGCTGCCTAGGTACACAGACGGGAAGAGAAGAGAGGAAAGAGAGAGAGAGAACAAACAAATGAACAATGGAGCTCACAAGGAAAGTGGCGAGAGAGAGAGAGAGTGAGAGAGAGAAAGGGAGACAGAGGAAGAGAAACAGAGAGCACGGCTGGGGTGAGGGACAGAAGCACAACTATTTCTTTTGCCGAATCAGTGTACAATGTGTGTGTGTGTGTGTGTGTGTGTATGTGTGTGTGAGTACAAATACGTTTGTGTGTCTGTGAACTTGTGTTTGTGCTTGAGAACCTCTTTGTTTCTCTGTTCATGTGTTTGTGTAGAGGATAATATGATACTTAGTTTTCAAGTGAAGGGGCAGTCATAATTTGAATAGCCAGTCTGGTCCATCAATACCACACATCCCGAACGCAGCCCTCTTACTCCTCTTTTACTCTTCACCTCTTACTCTTCACCTCTTACTTCTCCTCTCCAGAATGCCCCTTACCAGTCTACCCAGCAGCGCCCCCTTCTGAGCACTGCTACCTAATATTCCAGCCCACAGTCTTCTGAAGACCACGGCTGAGTTTGTGATTTTCCAGCATGACGACATTTTCACTAACGGATATCTGAAAGGGGTGTTCATTCATGTTGTCTTGGTCTATGTGTGTGAGTGTGTGTGTGTGCACGCATGTATGTTTCTGCTTAAGTGTGAGTGTGTGCACGTCACGTGCAAATGCGTTTCAGACTACGCACGAAAGTGCACAAATGCGTGCGTTAAAAACAGACAATTTAATTGACCCCTATTCTGAGCGCGTAATTATACATATATTTCATATTAAGAAAAACTAATTTGATTCTGAAGAAAAAAAACATTTCATCCAAGAGACAGCTAGCACCTCTCTGTCACACTAGTAGAAAAATGCTAGCCAAAATATTTATTTAAAAAACATTCAAGGAAAAGTCAATAAAATTGTGACTAAAAACATCTTGCAAACCCTTCTGCTTAGCCAGTGTACAATCAGGAGATATCTGATTTCTCTCTCTCCCGTCTGAGAGGCGACAGAAGCAGGCATTTACACAGCATCCCAGCGAGCAGAAGAACAGATTGCTGCAATTCCAGCACTTGTCTTTGCGGTAAGTGGTTTATAGCGGGGTGAAATGGATGTTGACAGAGTGGAAACCAGCCAAAATTCACCTCCCCTCCACCGGGCGACATCCTCAAACACAGGTTCACTTTGTAACTAATAGTTTCATCACAAGTCCTGCACATAACCGCCATCAATCCGCTCCCCGCTAGCCAGATCTGACAGCCGGCACGGAGAGCAAGGCCGGCGCTAACCCGCTATAACGAGCTAACGCGCTAACGCGCAATCAGACTGTGTGTGCTTGCCCTTGTGTGCCTTTTCACCTTGGTGGAGCTTAGGAGCGGCAGAAAGAAGAGAATCGCTTCAGCCAATGGAAGAACGGTGCAAGTAATCGCTCGTTAGAGGAAAGTGTCCCGACGTAAACCCATTACGACCCCTGGCAGCGGAAAATCCCACACTCAGCCTGCTCCAAGCACAGGGCGCCTGAAAGTGTGTGAGCGCGTGTGTATAAACACAAAGCTCTTCGTTAGCGTGTCAGAGGTTAAAAACACAAAGGCTGTGGATGAGTCAGTAAAGGTGCTCAGCAGGAGCGCGCGGCAGGCCCGGCCCGACAGCCTCGACGTCACAGCCTTGAGTCAGGCCTGTCGCTAGCTGACTGTCTGGCGGTCTGCAGTAACAGCAGGGCATAAATGCCTCTCTCCCTCAAGGGGCAGGGCAGAGATAAGTACACCGGGAGACGGGTGGGCTCAATTTGGCTGACGTCCCTCAAGTTATCGCTTCAGGAGGCGCTCTCAATGACGCGCCACGGGGCCCACAGATCACCGGATGTCATCAGTAAGAAATATACCCGGCGCTAACGCTCCTATAGCATAGCGTGGCCTGCAGGGCACAAAATAATCACTGGCTCACAGGGTAAAGTGTGATCGCTTCAGCTACAGCGCTCATCAATTTGTAATTCTGAATTGCCGGAGATAACCTTGTCTCCCCCCCCCCCCCCATCCTCCACTCCTTGTGAGAGAGAGAGAGGAGTGAAACAAAGGAAAGGGTAGGCTGTACATCACCGGGTGTCAATTAATCAGGAATTAATCACTCGCAAATCCAGCCAGTCGGCATTAACTTGCACACTCCGCTGCACCTTAAACAGGAAATAGGAACCAAATTGCACCCCAGTGCTAATGTTCACAGGATAATTATATATTTATATTCATAGGATATTCGTATATTTACACACGGAGGATAATTGCGCGTCCTTCAGATATGCCTTGTCAAATTACTGAGCTTATCTGACATTTTGTCAGCCTGAAAGCAAAATACTTAACACTGGCATGAACACGAGAGCTATTCCTGTTTCTGAACATGTTCTCAAAGAACCAAACTGAGATATGAATCAAAATGAATTTATCTGAGCGTTATATATGTACGTGTACCTGTAAAAAAATCAAGGAGTAATGGCACATGACTCTCAGTAGAAGTGGCACTGCCGAATGTATCTGAGAAACATGGCGGTGGGAGACTGGGGTTGGGTATAAACCCGAGGTTTCCTGCAGGATGCTGATCCATTGCCTTCATTTGAATCTTTCCTGCTTTTTCTGCCCCCAGCCCCCATCAGGCTTGGGAAATGGCTCTCGCCATGGAAACGGCGGCGGGCCGCAGGTGGACAGGTTTGGGCGGGGGCGGAGGGTCCGCTCCGCCCTCAGACCCCCTCGCGGCTGGCAGACGGGCGTAATGAGGACCATAAGCGGGGAAACACACCATTACCTCCCCGCCTCCCCGCGTCTCTCAGGCCGACGGAGGGAGCCCGGCGCGGAGGAGCCCGCCGCCAGGCAGAGTCCACACGGGGGGCCGAAACCCACGAGGACGCATTACTCTCAAATGGCTTTCTTCTGCAAAAACCCAGACGGCGTGCCGCGGACCAGAGAAAAGCCCCCCGGAGGGGCCGGGGCCCGCGCAAAATATCTCACTCCGCTCGCTCTCGCTGCACTTTAACGGCCTCCTGGAGGCTGGGTAAAAGTTAGCAGACGTTCATTAGCCAAATGACATTTTGCAGAAGACCGCAGGACTGAAGGCAAATCCGAATCCGAGCCAGCGGCTGAAAGTGACACTTAGCATGCGGTCTACCCAGAACCATAGCCGTAACTGTTCCAGTAAATCTGACTGTCCTCAGCACAGGAGCATCCTTGTATAAAATATTGTCTTACACAATTTATTTTTCCATTTTTTTTGTGCGGTGTCAAGGCTCTTGGACACGCTCTAACTCATCCATGCACAGTGCAGAGCGGGGCATTGTAATTTCTGTCAGGTTTAGCTGTGATGTTAAACCCGACAGAAATTTAGCATCGCAGCTAAAATTTTATGCATACACCTCAGAACCGTGTCTGCTGATTGCACACAGCGGAGATCAGAGAAAGATAGTGCAGATATAAACCAGACATGAAACACGATGTGTGAGTGAGTGTGTGTGTGTGTGTGTGTGCGCGTGCGCATGTGTGTCTGTGTGTGTGCGTGCGTAAGATTAAATCTCTTTCCATCATAGCCATGTGGACGGACACCTTATAGACTGAGGCATTTACTTAATCTAGGGTGAAAATAAGTCATCAGTATAATTACAGATATATTAACACTTCTAAATAGGGCATTGATGTAAATCTGCATTAATTAACATATGTAAAAGTAAATCCCCCTGAGCATTAAAAATCAGTTTAGTCCAGATTTTACAATACTTAAATAACAGGATAATATGTGCCATAATAGCATATCATACTTACCACATTATCTTATTGTGCGATCTCTACATGCATGCACAGCCTACGCTTAATACACACCCATACCCAGCCCCAGTGTGTGGCTATGAATGAAGGACGGCAGTTTGGTTTGACTTCTGACTCATGCAGTGTGTGAGTGATTGAGAGAGAGAGAGAGAGAGAGAGAGAGAGAGAAAGAAAGGGAAAGAGAGAGAGAGGGAGAGAAGGAAGGAGAGAGAGGGAGAGAGACTGAGGGAGATTTAGTTTGTCAGGTAAGGCCGACAAACTACATTTCTGCAAAACAAATATGCAGAAAATGGAGCCTCGACATGTAGTCTCAGTTTAACACACACCTGAACAAAAACTACAGGAAACAGATTCAAACTACATGCGTTTAAAATGAGCATCCAGATTTTAGACTGGGATCGTGTGCAATTATGATCAGTGCTACAATGCGCAAGTGGAACAGACAGTGCATGACTGAGCAGGACCTGAAGGATAACACCCATCAGCAGGTGCATTCTAATTACTGTTCTACATAATGAGGAACCATGGAGGTTACTTACACACCCTGGCAGCAACAGACCAAACAGAGGAAGCAGCGAAGCATGGTGGGATGGGACGATATGAGAGGGAGAGAGTGATAGAGAGAGAGAGAGATTAGAGAGAAAGAATGGAAGAGAGAGACGGCACAGGAGAGAGAGAGAAAGAGCGGAAGACAAAGAGAGAGAGATGCAGAGATTCCACAGATGGAGGGAGGGTCTTTTTGGAGGAGGGGTCTATCTAGTGTCTAAAATTTCTTAATATAACCAAATTTTACGTTCTTATCCCATTACTGTTGTTTAAACCCAGATTCAGCATGGTGTAATTACAGTGATATTACACTCAGAGCAGAAAGCAGACAAGACAAAATTTGGGGAATTCAGCTAATTCTGTAATAAACAGCAAACCAGATGAGGCAATTTCATAACAAACTGCTTCTCCTCATCTTTCTCTTTTCTATCAATCGCCTTGGGAACTGGAGCACTGACAGCAGCTTGCTTGAACGGCTGGGATTCCCCTATAGGGCTGTGTGGAGAGGTCAGCTGATCAGAGCAGGAAGGCCCGTGGCACATCGCAGGTTTACTTCCTGCCTCATCAGTCTAACGCTTCAGTCCCTCTCCAGTCAGTGCCTAACCTGGGATTACCTCTGAACAGAGAGGAACGCTCGCAGCACAGGGCTCATTATCGCTAATCCGGTTTCGTCGTGTTGATCCATCGGCCGCGTGGAGCCGTGCTGTCACCAGGCCTCAGGAGGGCAGAGAGAAAGCGCCCCCTAAGTCTGGATGACCGGTGGTGCGGTGCGGTGCAGTGCATTGTGGGGCGCAGTGGGAGTGGCACAGCCGGGTGATTGTTGGATGAGAGGCAGTGCAGTGCAGGGGAGCGCAGTGCAGTGTGGAGGCCAGTGCTGGGTGGTTTGGTGAGTGCAGTGCAGTTCAGTGCAGTTCGGTGCAGTGCAGAGTACAGTGGTGGCAGTTGAAAGGGCATGCAGATGCGGGATGGTGTGTGTGTGTGTGTGTGTATGAGAGGTACCTCTAAGAGTCCAAAAGTGCTCTCTACTCACCAGACAGCTGTTGTACGCTGGGCTGGTCGTGTGTGCTTAACAACTGCGCCTGAATCGTCTCCACCACCCGCTTGAAGCGTCGGCTCGGACCTGCCGCACACAAACAGGAGGACGCAGTTAAAACACAGCGGTGTGGACCACCAGACAACACGCAGGGATGCACCTGACTCTCACTCTGGTGTTCCCCACAGAGGGATAAACGGGTCCAAAATACTGACATTTAAAAAAATCTGTTTGTGTTGTTTCGAGTTATTGGCCAATATGTAAGTAGGCCTCGGTCACGTTCAGTTGAAACTGTTAAAAACACAATGCAGGTCAGTGAGTGGTTACATACATCATTTAGCGGATACTCTTATCCAGTGTGACTTAAAAAAAACACATTTTGACACACATTTTGATTCATATTGGACATATGCTGAAGCACTTCAGGTTAAGTTTGCGCAAGGGTACAACAGCAGTGCCCACAACCTTTGAGTTGCAAGCCCAATTCCCTCACCATTATACTACAATGCTGCCCATAAACATGGGGAATATAGGACCATGTCTTTCACAATATTCTCCTACAGCATGCTCTTATAGCGTGTCTGGGGATTGGGAATAGAACACCAGCGCTAAAACTCAGTGCCAAAACCAGGCTGTACAGCCCCTCTCTCCTCCTGCGCCGTCCAAGCATTGTGATTAGTTGAGGCAGGGCTCTGCTTGTTTCCCTGGTTACCTGAAAGCAGCGTGAAGGTGACCGAGTAGATGCCGTTCTCCTTCTGGGCAGCTGTGGTCTCGGTGTAGGTGATGTCCACCTGGAACTTGACGGGCTTCTGGAACACCGTGGGCCCGGCGGTGGACTTGTACTCTGCCCGGAAACTCGTCTGTGAGATCACACTGTGACTGAGGCTGGGGATCTGAGAGAAGGAGGGAGAGACAGAGAGAGGATTTACATAACACTGCTCTGGCCAATGGGGAGGCAGCGCCGCTGTGGCCAATGGGGAGGCACTGCTGTACTGGCCAATGGTGATGTAGCTTTCTTTGAAGTGGAAAAAGCTCAGGAGGAGGAAAAGCCAGGAGAAGTCCATTTAAACAGCCTGGCCTGTTGTGCTTGAACTTTATGTTCTCTTTCACGGGCATGATTTATGCAAACGTGCTGCTTACGCATTGTTTTTTTATCTTATATCGTTCTATTAATAGATTCAAATGCATACGGTACATGTGCGTTTATCGATTAGACGAATTGCCAGTAAAACAAAAGGCATTAATGGGGAGCGGTTCATTAATGCCCTCCTGCCTCAGACAGAGGCCTGAGTCGTTCCCTGCCGGATTATCAGGAACAGAAAGACTGCGCTGTTTTACTTCCATCTGTCGCGATCCCAGAGACCGCAGCGACCCCTCTTAATCCCGTCCTATTTAATGTGAAGCCTCCCCGCTCCCACGGCATGCGTATATCATGCATCTCAGTGCAGGCGCAGGGGCGGCATTAGGCCGGATTAGAGTGCGGGTGTAAATCCTTACGGAGAGGAAGGCGTGCACGATGTCCGCTTTGATGGAACTCAAAGGCTTGTCCTTGATGACCACAAAGATCTGCTCCTCTTTCTCCAGGCTGATGAAATTACCAAACCAGGATTTTTTGGCAAGTCTGTAAAGAAATGTAAAAACATAAAGACATAAAATCAGATTATATGCCACTTAACATTGGTGTTAATGAAACACCATACTCCCTTCACCTGAACACTACATGCATAGTAAGAATAAAACATTTCATTTGGCTATTGCTAATAGCCTATGGCTATTAGTAGTAGTAGTAGTAGTAGCAGTAGCAGTAGTGTTGTTGTTAGCAGTACCTAATACCATAATGACACTGTATTTGAATTAACATATTTTGTGCAATATGACTGTCACAGAGACAAAACAAATAAACAAAACAAAATAAATAATTCTTGTTAAAAAAAAAGAATAAATGTTGGCACCTTATACAAAATGAAACTCAAAGTATTGCCACAGGAGTGGTGGGCAATAAACTGTGCGGTTTACTCTTCTAGAATTGTATCCAACATTGGCCTCAACTGAAAAACCTAACGCTACTTAAATTAAACATATAACTCGATATAAAACCCAAAAAAAAAGCCCCAAAAAAATCCATGAAAATGATGGGAAAAAGCGGCAGAGCTTTTGTAATAATCTCTTTCTGAAAGCAATTTTAAAGTGACTTTCCTACATAAATTATCTCTATCCATCAACTCTCTCGGAGATGGAGATGATAGGCTGCCACTGTGCAGATGAAAACATTTGTCTCTCAGCGTAAAATTGGCAAGTGCATCACACAGTGCAAATTTTGCTTAAGGGGAATCTGGAGGTTTAAAGAGTGATTTATGAGTGGGGCTGTGATGTCAGAGGGCCTGGAGTCACATGGTCTGGAGCGGGCAACGGAAAGGCTTTGTGGGTGCACGCAAAAACACAAGCAGGAAAAAGAGAAAGAGCTTCTCTCGCTCTTGGCTTGCGGCTGCAGATAATGAGATGTGGATCAGCAACAGGAGCCGATGTGCGAATCGGTAACACGGAATTCGGTGTGGATCTGTAACAGGTACTGAGGTGTGGGTCACAAATGAGCCGTGGACAGAGGCTTATTATCATAATCCTCTCTAGCCACGGATCGGTAACAGAAAATGAAGGGTGGATCAGAAGCTGTAAACGAGGCATGGATCAGAATGTAAAATTGAGGCATAGGCCACATCCGAAAATTTACTATTTAGTATGTATTTTTGAGTATATGAGGCTTGTTTTGTAATATGCTTGTAATATAAGTACCCGGGTGGCATACGCACTTCTGCTACATAAAATGTATGCATTCACTGCACCCTATTACAGAAGGAAATGGTGATTGTGATCACATGGTGAAACAGTGATCACAGGCTGGCTCCATGAGGATGTATAGGATGCTTCTGGTCAAGCGGAAAATATTTACCAAATATGGTGGACAATTCATTGTAGAAAAATGGCAAGACTTAAATATGTGCTCAGTGTTTTAAGTACTGTTTGTGCTGCAGTCTGTGGTGTTAAGGACAGTTATCTGAGGTTGATGTAAGGTCTGCTGGTAGAAAAAAATACTCACTCGGGGGAAGACTCTGGTGTGAGACTGGACATTTCCTCTTGTGTAGGAACTGTAGGGGGCATGGGGAGGTCAAAGGTCAAACTGCGTTCATATCAAAGGTCACTAGTTCTGCTTAATCTATAATTCAGCTTCATCTAGAACAGTGCATACCTTAGAACACTAAATATTTATAAAATTAATCATTGCTCTAAATGTGGATTACTACTACATGTATATACAGTAAAGTACACAGTAGCAATTTATTAATAATACAAATATAATAATACATAGAGCTATGGTCCTGAGCATTAACTCTGACACAGAAAATGAGACATGATTCATCTCAATCATCATTCCCTACCATGCTGTTCAGCTCCACTGGAAGCTAATCCATCTTAACGGCTTTTCTATCTTCTCTGCCTTGCCTTTTTTACCTGTCTGTAGCTGCCATGGTGTTAGCTTACCATATTAAATGCACTTCTTGGACATCACTTTGGCTAAAAGCATCTGGCAAATAATTCAATTGTATATTATAACTTTCTTGCCAAAAATGTTTAGCCAGCCATTATAATTGATGGCTGATCACAGAGAAGTAACTACACACACACTGCAGGCAGAGGGGTAGCTGGGGGTGGGGGGGTTCTCTTCCCAGAATACCTTGCAGTTTCCTGCGGTGGAAGCGTGGGGATCCCAGGAAGCTGTTCTTGATGGAGTGCAGGCGCGTCCTCCAGGGCACGCCCCCGATGGAGGGGCTGGGGGGCGGCGTGGGGTTGGGCGTGCCCGCCGGGCTCTCTTTGGGCGTGTGCGCAGGAGTTCCCTTGGGAGTGGGGAGGGGGCTCCCCCTGGGGGAGGGATGGGGGGTCACCTGGATGATGGGGATAGATTTGGGGTTGCGGTCACTGCGGGGCACCGGGTGGAAGTGGTGCAGCCGGATGGGGGACGGCGGAACCACCGGGGAGAAGGGAGCGGACAGCTGGTGGGGCATCGCCAGGGGCGGCCGGCGCAGCTGGGGGCTCCTGAGGGTACAGGGAGGGTGCTGCTGGCAGGGGGAGGAGGGCAAGGATTTAGGAGGGGTGAAGGGGTTTCCCTCGGAGTTAGGCAGCGGGTTGGATCGGGTCGACTGCAGGGGTTTGCCAGACCCTTTGGGTTTGGCTGGAAGGGTCTGGGTCTTGGGATTGGGCAACAGGGACCCCATTTTTGGCTGGAAGGAGGTTGGCGTGAGCGAGCCCGTCCGATTGGGCCAGGGCTCTGGGGAGAGGGTGAGGCTGGAGAGCTCGGGGGACTGAGGGGGTACAAAAAAGCGTCTGACAGGCTGACAGAGGGCGGAGCGTAAGGCCAAGGGGACGAGCAGAAGGAGGGGTGAGGATGCGAGCACAAACACAAGCAGGCCCAAGAAACAGCAAAACCCAACAGGTTTTTAGCGATGACATAAAGCAGCCACGAAGCACATGCACCGTAAAAGGAAGGACAGGACAGGGGACACAAGCCAGGAGTGGTGGGCGTGAGAGTGCAGAAAGAAAAAAAAAAAAAGAAAAACATGCAGTTACTCAGCATCAGCCCGTTCAGCCACAGGCAACATGGCGACATGAAAACACACAGCTTTCAAGCAGCAAATGAGAAAGGTGACAGAAAAAAAGCTTTATTTTTTATTGGTTAAAATGGATTGCGAGCAGAAATGGAAAATGCAAGGCACGTGTGCGAGTGATGTCGTCCCAGAGAGCAAGGCAGCAGGCCGGAGCAGGAAATGGAACTGGTGCACTGAACACTTTCAGGGGTACTGCTGCCCATACTGACAAAGAGCTGGTTATATCCCTACTGTCCATACAGACTCAGAGCTGATTATATCCCTGCTGCCCATACAGACCCAGAGCTGGTTATATCCTTGGTGCTGATACAGACTCAGAGCTGGTTATATCCCTGCTGCCCATACAGACTCACAGCTGGTTATATCCCTGCTGCCCATACAGACTCACAGCTGGTTATATCCCTGCTGCTGATACAGACTCACAGCTGGTTATATCCCTGCTGCTGATACAGACTCAGAGCTGGTTATATCCCTGCTGATACAGACTCACAGCTGGTTATATCCCTGCTGCCCATACAGACTCACAGCTGGTTATATCCCTGCTGCCCATACAGACTCACAGCTGGTTATATCCCTGCTGCTGATACAGACTCACAGCTGGTTATATCCCTGCTGTCCATACAGACTCACAGCTGGTTATATCCCTGCTGCTGATACAGACTCACAGCTGGTTATATCCCTGCTGCCCATACAGACTCACAGCTGGTTATATCCCTGCTGCCCATACAGACTCACAGCTGGTTATATCCCTGCTGCTGATACAGACTCACAGCTGGTTATATCCCTGCTGTCCATACAGACTCACAGCTGGTTATATCCCTGCTGCTGATACAGACTCACAGCTGGTTATATCCCTGCTGTCCATACAGACTCAGAGCTGGTTATACCCCTGCTGTCCATACTGTCTAAGAACTGAATGCAGGAGTGGATAATTGGAGAAACTACAGCCGTTTCAGAGTGCTGTATAAAAAGAAGGTGGAGGTGGGTGAGTAACCTGTTAGTCAGCTGTGAAAGTGGTGCTGCAGGCCCTTCTTAGTCAGCACAGTGAGCTTGGAAATGAACCAAATAAAGTCTAAAATACATCCATATGCTACTTCATTGACAAGTAGCACTATAAGAATAAACGGATTGCAAAAAAGGTTTCTTCCTAGAATATATTTCTCACTGAATCCAATTTATTTTAAAATGCAACCATACACCCTTTGTGTCAGCTGTGATTATTTTAACTCCCGTTGCATTGGAGACACTCCAGAAAGCAATCCTCAGAAGTGCACCCAAACACACACTCAGTCGACCACCGATAATCATTTTCACAATGTAGAAAACACTGCCTTAGGATGTGGGGAATTAAGGATTTTAACCTGGAGCTTGAAGGCACTTACGAGGTTAAGTTGTGAAGTTTTACTTTTCCTCTGTAAAGTTTTTTGGCTGAGCTCACTGACAGCTGTACCAGAGTACAGTGCGTTACGTGCCCTTGACATAAAAATGAATGCAGCAAGGCTTCATTCACTGAGCAGCTTGCAGGATGCAGATGGGCGTGACCTGCAGAGGGGGGCGTGGCAGAGGGGCAGGGGGCACTTACCCGAGGGCTGCTCAGGGGGCTGGTAGAGAGGCCAGAGGAGGCTCCGCTGATGGACCGTGACCTGCAGGGGACAGGAGACACACCCTTTCCATGAGACCCGCCCGTCCCGACAGAGGCAGAGAGACGTCCCGTTAGAAACAGGGAACACGTCAGTCCCCTTAGACCCACCTGTCCCACTACAGACAGAATCGCACCTGCCTGTTCCGTTAAAAACACAGAGATTCAAAAAATGTTACTGCAGCATCTGTCTGGGACACGTGGAGGAGGGGGGAGGGGGGGTGGGAACACCAGCAGCTGAGCTTAATTCATCACTGCTTCTTATGGGGAGAGCCAAAGGCAGCTGTGTAAACCATTTAATTCAAACACGCAGTTTCTACTCCCTCTCACAGCTACGGGGGTAAAATGCATTAAAATGGCCCTTTAATCCCAAAATAATGCACCAGGTCAAAGGAAACAAACGACAGTGGGGAAAAAATCCATCCTCGTCAAGCGAGACATTTCCCAGGTCCTCCAGCCCTGCCAGGAGCATGAACTGGGGTCGGGAGTTTGTCCCTGAGAGCTGGAGCTGGTGAAATGCTATTACAGAACACCGGGGGGGGGGGGGGGGGGGGGGGGGGGGGGAGGGGGGGGGGACGATGCTTGAGCCTCTACATGAGAGCCCCTGTGTGGGTGGTAATCAAAAAAAACTAAAACTATGAAAACACCACCCACTGTCACTCTCTCACAGCTGGACATTTAATAAGTGTGTAGGCGGGGAAACAACATTACTAGCTCACATATTTTAAGAACAGAGACGCATTTATCCTAACAGAGGACAGGGTCAACAGTGGCATGATGGAACAAGGAGGACCACAGCCACAGACAACAAGCTACACTGAGGAAAACCAAGTGAGCACGCACGTACACACACACGCATACACACACACACATGCATACATGAACATGGAGGATGGGCAGCTAGCTGCAACTTAACTTCAGATAAAGGTTTTTGCAACAGTTGAGAGGATTTTAGACAGAAGACAAAAGCCACATTTACTCTTGTGTTTCTGTGGCCATGTATTCAGAAGCCGCTCCAGGGAGCTAGCATCTGTCTGGCATAATGTTTTGGGTAGGGGGTTGTGGGTTGGCAGTTGGTAAGTAGGAAATCTGGAATGTGGGAAAGAGGGCAGGCAGATAGTGTGTGGGCTCCCACATGAATGTTTGGGGGGGGAGGGGGGGGGGGGGGGGGGGCTCTGTGTCACCACCCTCAGCAAACACACAACCAATTTCACCCGATTCTCTGCTTGAAATCATTATTTTTAAAATTGTTATACTATATATAAACAACCAATGAAAACATTGAATTTTTTTCATATATTTGAAAAAGGTTGTGAAAACATAAGTATAGATCTTTATATTGAAGCTTTATGAACACTTAAAAAAGTGATCTCACAGGGTCTTTTAATAGCCTGTGTCATATGAGAAGTTCAGTAGAACCACTAATGTCAACAAAAAACTCAAATTTTCCAGCAAAATGCTTTTTTTCTTTCATTGAATTAGCAGATTTCTAAAAACATTCACATGTCCATCTTTTTGCCTTTGCCCTGCAAGATATGCCATCTTGGGTCAGAGAGCATGACTTGGTTTATCACCCTAGCATCGTTAGTAAATACAGAAAAAAAAAAAAAATCCGGGGGCGACATAGCTCAGGAGGTAAGACCGATTGTCTGGCAGTCGGAGGGTTGCCGGTTCAAACCCCGCCCTGGGCGTGTTGAAGTGTCCTTGAGCAAGACACCTAACCCCTAACTGCTCTGGCGAATGAGAGGCATCAATTGTAAAGCGCTTTGGATAAAAGCGCTATATAAATGCAGTCCATTACAGAAACACATTTATAGGGTTCTGCTTCAGCTGAAAATTTGACTCAAGGCCTATTCAGCGGTGTTTCAAAACAAGATGAAATCACACATAACACTGCCACAACTGCACTGTGCTTCGTTTTCCATAATCGTTAACCTTTTCAGCAGAAAATCTCCCCAGTGTTATGACAAAGAAGTCTGGACGTTCACATAAAGCAAAAATATCTCTCCAGTGCTGTGGGAAGGACTCTTACTGGAAATCTAATCCGTTTTATTTAGAACTTCAGTTCCAAAAAACATAAAAGAGGAAAGGCAAAGTTGGAATAAAGACAAGGCTGTTCCATTATTAAACACCGTAAACACACACACACACATACACACACACAAAGAAATCCATGACCCACATCCAGGTAACACCCACCACCCAGAAGCCTCCACTGGTGGTGGTAGAGGAAAATACTTCAGGGGAAGGGGGGGGGGGGGCGGGTGCTGTTGACAGGGGGGACCCCAACAACACCACTAATAAAACCCACAGGAGCACAGCAATCCCAGGAAAGCAAGCGTTAAGGAAAGGGGTTCAGATGTACTAATATAAGAACAACAGAGACAAACTAAAATAGAGGCCATAAATAAGCAGAAAGGGCAGAAATTTGGGAAAGTAAAGAGAACAGAACACACCCCATCCATAAACACGTCCCAGGGCCCCAGGGACAAGATGCAGGGCAGCTTTTCCGAAATCCTGCCTGTGTGTTTGGACGCGCTCCAAAATCCAAACACAAAACACAGCCAGCCTCAATCTGCAGGATCTGGCTGAGGTCAGATGAAGGTCATCTCTCTACACACACAAGCATGGCAGCTTTTCACTTACTAACCTCCTACAAGTACCAGAACAACAAATAATGCAAAAACTGCAATGTGATTGTGCTGACTAAATAAATAAATAAATGACCACTTTTCCCAAAAATATAATGAGGGTCATTAAAAGGAACTACTTGAACACTCGTTTATCTTGTTTATCAATGTCTATTTCACTTCTAATTCGCTTGCAGCATATAACCACTCTTCATTCTGACTGCACTGACCATTTCAAGCAGTGGTGTGAGAACAAATGTCAATTTTCTAATTGATTTACAGCCAGAACAGAACCTAGATCTGCACAAGCGGTTCCACAGCAAGTGGAAAACAAATCCAACCGACTCTGGACCAAACTTCGAGGTCATAGCCTTCCTTCCTGCGATTCGCATTTCAAACTCTGTCAGAACAGGCTCGGCGTCGACATGAAATGACATTTCAATCTGCGCGGGATGTGGAAATTGAAGTATGACACAGCGGCCGGTAGCAGCTGTGACTGGAGCGTCAGAGCAGTGTCTCATATGACAGAGTTTTCGTTCTGAGCAAACTGAGGCTTATTGGGGAAAAAGAGCTTTCACCCAGCAGGATATACGATAGGAAGAAGATGGAAATAGATTCTGTTTTTTAACACGACACTTTGTAAAATCTTAGTACTGAGACAGGCTGCAAATCCAGGGCTGTTAAAAATAGCCAAACAGAACTGAATATAAAAAAAACCTGTATAAAATCCAAGTTGTAAAATATTTTGGGATTCTCGATTTATTTGCCATTTCAGTATATTATATTAAGATGTGAAAACAGTTTCAACAGTTGTGATTGTCATATCAAAGCCTGACCTGACATTCCATTACTGCAGTATTCCATATTACCGTTGAAATCATTTTCATGTTGAAATATTATGCAAATGGAAAAGCCACGCTGCATCTTTGCACTGGGATCGGCGAGCGGGGAGGGGAGGTGGGGGGTTGGGGCGGGGGGGGGGTGGGGGGGTGGGAAGGGGAGCAGAAACGGTGAATACCTTTCTTCTTTGCTGTATTTGGAATTGGCGTCAGAGATTTCCAAGCTTTTACTGAACACAGTCTTATTACAGCTGGAGACAAAGTGAACAGACAGTCAGTTACTGATGGCGCTCTTTCACAAACCTGCCTGCCTAACGCTAAAGAACAAAAGCACCTAGAGTTCCCAGTTTATCCTTCAAACACAAGAGACTGCATCGGTTTAGCACGAGCTGGTCAGGCTGACAGCACAACACACATTTTACCTTTCATTTATTTTTGAATATGCCACATAGTCTGCACTGTGAAATATATTCATACTCACAGTGTGAAGTGCCAACATTTTTTGCATGTATATTTTTCCATTTTTTAACTAGCGCAAAGCACTTTGAAATGCAATCATGTATGAAAATGCACTGCACAAGCAAATAAAAATAAATAATAACACAGAGGTTTTTCAATTAAAAAGAGATTAAAGAGAAAATTAAAGTGATAAATAACACCAAGCTCTCTCATTATGACCTTGTGTCTGCGCACATTAATGATAGTCAGACTCCATGGTTGATGTATATTATATTTTGTTTTGTGTACATATACAAGCTATCAAAATACACTCCATAATCAATACAGTCATAACACGCTTCCATATTCTGTGACTTACTCTCCCTTGCAGGATATAGACCAAAATGTACTTAATAAAAATAATATTGAATATTAAAAGGCTGTTGAAGAACGGTAAAATATAATATGCAGGTGCTTCTCCAGGAACAAACCAATCGATTTTCATAACATATTTATTTTGGAAATATTGTAATTGTTATGTAAAACACACAGGCATGATAGATAAACACAGACATTAGACGGACTGTAGAGATTTTTATTTAATTTCTTTTTAATAGCATAGCCAAGCGTTTGACTCAGACCTCAAGGGCTCCATAAGGACGGCGCGTCAGCCTCGTACCCTGTCCGCGCGCGCTACAAACTGCCTTTTTAATTTCCCACTAATTAACTTTAACAGTGAAACGGCCACAGCTTAAACCCTCCTACCGGCGATACGGCGAGCCCCCGGTTTACCACTGTGAAATAAAAAAGAGGGCAGCGTGGGTAAAAAAAAGTGCTGAGCGCTGCCCTTTCCGTCCCGCCCATGGCCAAGGAACAAGGGCGGCTACTCGGGTATTAACATGCCTGCAAATGGCCCTCAACTCAACAGCCTGCGCTTCCCTGATTTTCTGACGCAGCAGATTTGGCATTTTCCACAAGCACATTCATATTAGTAACAAATTAAGAAGTAATGGCGTTACGGGGGAAAATGCTGCGGAGGCAGAACTCTGAAACAGGGAGGATGGTCCGTATTAAAGGGGCACAATGCGCCGAATCGGCAGAAAAGGGCCTGGAGGATGGGCTTAGTGTCTACTCCAGCAGACAGGCATTTAGCGAAAGTGCACTCACAAGAGCCACCAACACAATAAACACATCTTTACCATGAACAGTCCCTGGGATACAACAGAAAGAAAAGAAAGAAAAAAAAAAAACGCCAAATGCGCATCAGCCTAGCTAATAAAAAGAGGACTTAAACTCCTGCTTCACTGGCAGGACAGTCCAAACTGCATAATGAAGGATCCTGATCCAGGTGATTAGGGACTAACCTGAAATAAGCAGAGCTGGAGAGCTGGGAGCTCAGGAAACTAAACACCTTTAATAAAGCCGGGTGAGTGACGTTTCAGTGTCTGAGGCGTAATCCTCAAAGTCAACAGAAAGCAGGAGCTTTATTAAAGGCATTTCGTTTTAGTTTTCTGAGTTCTGAGTCCCCCAGCTGTCCCTATTTCAGGTCAGCGCCTGTGAAGTTATCCAAATAGGGATCCTTCTTTGGGACTCGTTTGTACAAACCCTAATAAAATGCCCCACCTTCGAGAATGAACTTCCTATAAGTGTCAAAATCACAATTAAGGACAACACTACAGGAGTTCAGATGAAGTGTTCTTTCACACAACATACTAAAAGACATACACAGAAGAAGTGTGGGAAGTGTAACACAAAACAGGTGAGAGAAGTTAAACAATACATACAATATGGGGGAGGGGTTATACAGAACAAATGAGGGAGATGTTATACATTTGTGGGAAAGGTTATACAGAATGTGGGATGGGTTATACATCTGTGGGAGAGGTTATACAGAATATGTGGGAGAGGTTATACAGAATATGTGGGAGGGTTTAAACATGTGTGGGAGGGGTGATACAGAACATGTGGGAGGGGTTATACATGTGTAGGAGGGGTTATACATAACAAGTGGGAGGGGTTATACATGTGTTGGGAGGGGTGATACAGAACAAGTGGGAGGGGTTATACATGTGTTGGGAGGGGTGATACAGAACAAGTGGGAGGGGTTATACATGTGTGAGAAGGGCGATACAGAACATGTGGGAGGGTTTATACATGTGTGGAAGGGGTTATACAGAGCAAACATTGGAGGGGCCATACGTGTGGGTGAACCTGAGCTATGTTGAGATGTTCTGTGCCACTGGAGGGTGTGAGGGCCGTACCTCTGTCCATGCTGCGCCATATCGATGGCCCGGCGTACGGGCACCGGGGAGCCCCCGTCCGTCACGCTCAGAACCTCCATGGACTTGCGCTCCGGCCTCCTCTTGCCATGCCTGTTGAGCATGGGAGAGTCCACACGCTTCCTGGGGGGATCTGCGGAGTGGGAACATACCAACCGCGGCAGAACAGGGGGTGAGGAAAGGATAAATCATTGTGTCGAGCATCACGGGCTGTGCTAGCGAACAGCCACCCTGGCCTTCCTCTGGAACCACGCTGGGAGCCTGATACAGGAACTCACAGAGTCCCCTAAACACAATGGATCAAAATGCTTGGCACGTGACTGGTTCAGACAGAGGACCTTTAGCTCCCTGGGAACAGGAATGACAAAAATTGTATTTTTCTAATCTGATCTTTAAACGATCGTGACATCTAAAAAATTGTCTCAACCTACATCTATCAATGTGGCATTTAAGGCGGTATTTACATTGCAGTCGGCATTTACAGCAGATTAAGGTAATGTCTCATCTGAGCCCTACAGGTCCGAGGAGAACACAGGGCTTAAAGCACTTGCGTGAGTGAGGCAAAACACTTGCTTATACTAAATAAGAGTAATAGCAGCGAGCAGCATTTATGAGGGCCAATCACGGCAGCCGGTCATGTGACCAAGCAGACAAAATGGCTGCATTCAATAAGCATTTGTCATTAACTTTATTCTTCACAAAGCGAGTCAATTTCCTAATATCTCCCCAAGCTCTGTTTGCGAAGATAAAAAGGAAACTCCTGCATTTAATTGCTAGTCAAATGTAAGGGCAAATATTGACAAAATCCACCACACCATATAATTTAAAGCCCTGGAGGCATTACCCATGTCATTATGAGATAAGGGAATGAGGGGCCTTGTCTGGTACATTACGTGATGAGAAAAGCGTACCTATGTCATTACGAGGTGGGAGGTTCTGGTCCTCGTGGCTTGGGTACCTCTCCTTTCGATCCAGGAGCAGGAAGTAAATCATCTTTTCCTGGTTGTCACTGCGAGGAGGAGCAATGAAAAATAAGAAGGAACTTTCAACAGGAAGCAGCCGAACTGGGCAAAGGGCAGGAGGTGGAGCGCTGCGTTTGTGCTTAATCAGAGCCGATGCACTGAAACCAGGGCCGTGCAATTAATTACAGAATGACGGCGAAATAACACACATTAAACCGTGCCTGCTAAGCACAGCACATTACAGCGCGGTACAAAAACCACAACAGTCCTAATTCAACGCAGGCAAAGGGAAGAAAAAGATATTCCTTCACATGTCTGGCCTTGGCATTTAATTACTAATTCAGACCTGCAATTAAGTGCACTTTCCCCGTCTCTCACCCTCGCAATGGTGAGCCACACGCGAAACGCACCACGTAAAACGCACTAGAGCGCAGGTCTGTATTCAGCCTTTATTTGAGTACAGCAGAGAAGCAGAGTTACTGCCTTTCCCGTTTATAAAAGAAATTGGAATCTTGCTTTGAAAAGTCAGAAGAAGTTCTGGCAGAGAGGCAATGTTTATCCCAGTTTACAGATGTAAGGGAAGCGAAAATAAGAAAGGCTGTACTCAGACTACACTGAGGGCAGCAACTTCAGTTAAAAGCACAAAGAGGAAAGAAATCCGCCCCCCCCATGCTGTTAACTGTGCTCGAAGCTACAAGGGGGAGGGCAGAGAAATAAGAGAAACTCCGGTGCTTTAGGAGACGAATCGCAGGACATCCATCAGGGGCCGTAACGAGCGCAGCAGATAATGCGCCCTGATAATAATTGCGGCGCGTTGGAGATGATAAATGTGGCCTCCCGGGAAGGCCCGGCTGCCCGCTTCAGTGTCTACTCTGTGTGCGTCTGAGAAACAAGCGTGGAAACAAATGAACAGCCCCCAGGAAAATGAGACTCTGCCGGGCGACGGCCATGTTTTCAGGTGAGGGATTAGGGAGGCGTGTCCCGAGGAGATACAGCAGTCAGGGCGCCCTGCGGGTTGCTGTAAATTAGGCTGAGACTTGTGTGTGGTATTTTTGCTTGTGTTAACGTGCGTGAAATGAACTGACCTCTGTGAGTACAGATACAGGCTGTTAAAATAATGGCTCTGCAGCAGTGCTGACCTCTGCTGAATCCAGCCCCCCCCCGCCCCCACCTCTCTCCTTAGTGATCCGCTCTCACACGCCTCTCTGCATATTCAAACCCACCACCTCTGCCTCTCATCTACCCGTACCCAAACCGGCCACCCCCACCACAAACCAACGTCTCCCCTTCCAAAATGTCCCTTAGCCCTGCCCCTCCCCTTACCCCTCCATCCCTCGTTACTTACTCATCCGACAGCAGGTCCTTCATCAGTTTGTTTTTGTCACGGAAGCAGCCGAGTGAGTGCATGCTCTCCAGCACGTCAGGGTCGATGTCTTCCGCTGAGGGCAGGGTGCGGATGGCCACCTTCCGCGGGATGGGCTGCTCTGGCTCCGGCTCATTCTTGCCCCCTCTGGTGGGAGGACCAAACAGCACAGAAGCACAGCACTGAAGAAAGTGCTACACTACATAAGTGATTTTACTAAGATTTTAGACAACCTGTCTACACCACTTTTACTGCTTGACTATCTTTTTTCTTGCAGCCTTGCAGAAGGTCATGAACCACTTATCTAAAAGTAAGCCAATTTCTATCTCTTACACAATTTTGTTACTTTTGCCCCTCTCCTTGGTGCTGACAACAGCCCCCAAAACCATTAACAAGCTTAAGCCAAAACTTAATCACTCAACCTGCAACAATGAACCCTCCAACACCTGTCTTCATGACCAAACCACCCGCGAACAACCAAAGCCCCTCATCCTAATCCACACCCTGCCCCCACAACATCACCACCTCACATGATCAAACCCCCCCCCCCCCATTTACAACCAAAGCCTCTCACCCCCACCATGAATCATCAGGCACTCTAATCCCCAATCCCAACCCAATGCCCAATAACTCTCAAGCCCGTACAAACAGACACAGCTGAACCATACTTACATGTACCACACATGCTTCTGGATCTGCTCTAACTGTGAGGACATAAGGAGAGAGAGAGAGAGAGAGAGAGAGAGAGAGAGAGGAGCTGGTTAGAGCAGAGTTTCCCAACCGGTGTACCACGGCATTCTGGTGCACCGTCAGGCGAGGTCAGGTGTGCCGTGTGAAAAATCCTTTAAAAAAAATTTTAACGTTCAAATGAATTAAAAAAAACTTAAATGAACAAATCCCATTCACAAAAGCCTAAATAAATGTCATTAAAATGCATATTGCTTAATTAAAACACCAAAAGAACATTTAGGCCTACTGTTGGCACGTCACATCAACGTCAGTACATTGTGCGGGGGGGGGGAGGCTGCAGGGTGTTTATTTTTTATGCTTTTGAGAGTGGTGTGCCATGAGATTCTGTAAATCTGGAAAGTGTCCCGCGGAAGAAAAAAAGGTTGAGAAACACTGGGTTAGAGAACTGACCCTTGGAGTCAGAGACAGCCTGGGGATGCAACTGCAAACACCGACAACATCAACCACATTAACCACACTGGCAGCCAACAAAGCCAACAGCAAAGAAAAAAAGAAAGAAAAAAATGAAACAAGAAAGCTGGCAACACAAAGAGAAAGAAAGAACAGAGAGACAGGTTCCCTTTCGGACACCGTGAGGACAGAGGGCAGAAGAGATATGATTGGGAATTACTGAAACGAGCAAGGTACGTAGCGTGAACACAGACAGGAATCGAATGCAGCGGTTTGACGGCTCGACGATGACACATCATCGGTCGATTGCGTTTCACACACGGCCCTTTCCTGGAGGCCTTTTTTACACATGAAGACTTGCACTTAAACAGCCCGTGTGTTTGCCAGCTATTACCCAGCCTCTGACAGGCTGGTGACAGACCCAGGCCTCAGCGTCAGCACACAGCCACTGTACCCCACCCCCAGGGTGATAAACGAAAAGAAACACAGTGGCACTCGAGCAGACGCACTCAAGCAGACGCACGCGGTGGAAGCACCCGGTGTCAGACGGATGTAAATTGGAAATACCATTCAAATCTAATTCAATTCAAATCTATTTTATTTGCACAGCGGTTTTATTTTACAGAGACATTGTCATAAAGACGCTTTACAAGAAACGCGTCTGCGTAAATCAATTTCACATGAGAAATTCCCTGTAAATTGTAAGTTCCGTATATATGCCGGATTGATGTGAATTGAAAATACTATATCAATGTCAGATCAATTTAAATTTTAAATACCTGATAAATATTTTATCTATGGAAACTGGAAATTCCTGATCGATTCTGTGTGTAAATTTTAAACACCTGATCAATGTAAAATTGATGTACAATAAATTGGATCAATACTTAATAAATTTTTGATCAATGTAAAGTACAGTCCTATGCAACAAAAGCATTGGAGGAGAAGTCTTATTTACACACTTTGTTAGAATCCAGCTAGGTACCATGTTCATTTATAAATATGTTCTCAATAAAAAAAAGCTTTTTGTTTCATAAGCATGTGAAGGTGAATAATTACGACAGACGATAATATCTCAAACTGTTGAAGATAATTTTTTTTTAATTGAAGTGCCTGGAAGGTTAAAACGATGTAGCCCGCTTTAAGAACGTGCGGTGTCTTTGGAAAGCAGCCAACGTGAAGTGACAGGAAATTAAAAAGGCGTTATTATTATAATCCCTTAAGCTTTTGTGCGTGCCGTCAGGTTCTGCGCAGGGGCGGCAGAGGGGCGCACGGAGATGACTGATCTGAAGAGTGGGGCTTTCTGAAAAGAAGCGCCCGATTGGCTAACGTTACAGTCGCCAAGCTGCACCTTGACTAGACCTGAATTAATGACACTAGAGCTGGAGATCCATCATAACCGAGGACACGCAGCACATCTGCTCAGCAGCAAGGTTGCCCAACAGCACAAAACATTATTACACCTTTTACAATATCAAATAGATTTTTTGGCTGGACCGCAACAGCGGGGCCAGCCCTACAAACGCGAATGTCTGTGACTGACTGAGTGAGTGACTGAGTGATGAAGTTACACCATTGGTCGGCCGAGTTATGAAGTCACACCATTGGTCGGCCGGATCACGCGTGTTAGGTCCAGCCATATACTAGGTTTTAACCTATTCTTGTTTAACCATAGAAACAATAGCATACACATCATTGACAAATAACAAAAAAAAGAGTACGTATCAGCTATTTTACAACGTAGCTGGTAAACTGTGGTTCAGAGGTGGTTACAAAAGAAGCATTGTAAAAACATTGCACCAACATTGTTATTCACCACAAAGTTTGCACAACCTTACTGCAGTGTTGAAAAAAGGTTCCAATAATGTTTTGTGCTTTGTGCTATTTGGACAGTGCGCAACATGGAAGTATCTGGGAGCCCTGGCTGGGACAGAGGGACGGTGAGAAAGGTGCTATTGTAGCATCTAATGACCTGAATGTACAGTAACGAGCAGGCTGAGCTGCAGAGAAGATTCTGGCTGAGAGAGAATTAGTGCTGCTGAAAGATAAGCACAACTGTCGAAGGGCCAGGGGGAGCACTTCCTGTTGAGTCATGAAAACGCGGAGGATGACTTTGCCGGCGGTTTTAGGGAACCCGGGGACATGCGCTGCACCGAGCCGAACCCCAGTGACGTCACGCGCCGTCGGCTTCTCGTTCCCAGGGCAATCGTCAGGTCCGCAAGAATTTCCGGACAAGCTTCCGGAAAATGCCCGGGAGTAACGGATGACATTCCGCGAGATCGGAGAAACTGTCATCTCAGCGAGAATACAAATGGGGAGGGATGGAGAGCAGAGGGACTGAGGGCTGCTCTTCCCACATTGCCTGTCTCTTTAACGGTCCTTCCTCTGACGTCTGTCTGAGGATGACTGTTGGGGGCAGTAGAGAGGAGGCAAACACACAGAACAGTCCCTCTGTTGTGCCAAGGGGTCCTCTGTCATAACGCCTGCAGCCAGGACCGCAGTGGTGCACTCAGTCTGTACCCTCCCTAATATCTTATACTCTTCCAGGACACAGATAAACACGCCCACTCTTCCAGCCCCAATGTCCTCCCACAGTATAGGGTCCCAAGCCTGCACCTATGTAAATGAGATCAGGCTTGCGTGGAGCCGGACAGCTCAGCAGTGTTTAATTAAGTGTTAAATCTAGGGCACAACCCACAGGGTGGTGGACCAGCAAGAAAAAAAGCTGGAGGGGCCAGGTGCAGATAAGAGGACTGCAGGATGCTGAGGCTAATACAGTACTGTAGGGTGATGTAGACTGAGGCGTATTTATATATTTATTTGTTTGTTTGTTTAATGAGGACGTGTCATTGAGATTTAAAAAAAAAAAAAAAATTCTCCCCCCAGGGAGAAACAGTACAGATACTAATGCAGCACTGCAGGGAGCTGAGGCTGATACAGTGCGGTGGGGAACTGCAGACTGAGGCTGATTCATTATCATGATCAGCAAAGTTAAAATGGCAAAAGCCCAAGGTGGTATACGATGCAGGAAAGGGAAGCGGCGGACTTCCACGAAGGCCATGCATCCTGGCTGTGTCATCACAGAAGTGCCCCACTCACAGTGATGTGAGTGACGTGGGGTGCAAACAAATTACATTATGATCACTTCTTTAATTAATCAAGGGTCACCTATGTTGCCTCCAATTAAACGCACTGCGTGACATGTGACTGACTTCACTACGTGATGCGTCATGTAATTAGGGTGACAGGTGCGGGACTGACCGTGAGCCTCTTGCCGGCGTCCACCTCAATCATCCCCCGCAGCAGGCTCTGACAGTCGGGCGGGATGAAGTGCGGCATGTGGAACACGCCCAGCTTCACTTTTTCCAGAAGGTTCCTCAGGTTGTCGTCGTCGAACGGCAGGGCGCCCTGAAAGAGGGAAGCAAGCACGCGTACGTCACGCCGAACCCGAGCGCAGGAAAGACCAGAGTCACGGCGCAAAAGACGCGCGTGCGACATGATCCAATCAAATGGCCCCTTCGCTGTTTCGCGGTAACTTCCCCCGAAGAAAAATTCTCCGCGGGACTCCGAGGTAAAAATATGAAAGAGCGGCCTGTCGTAGGAGCTGAAGCGGTAATTAGCCGGATTTCCTCTCTGGCTGTTTTATCGCTCTCACATCAGAGGGCCTTATCGCGACGCCTGACACACACCAGATGTCAGCGATGATGAACGACCGCGCCGGCGTGGAGACGCGATTAAAGCCGCTTCGCGCGCACAACGCGGACGAACCGCAATTAAACTACAAAGGAGCAAAAAAAAAAAAAAAAGTGTCTAATGAAATTTTAAAAAAGAAAACGTCACAGATTAATCAGCGTTGCAGAAGAGCCGCGGGCACGCTCCACAGCCGCGAAAGAGCTTCTGTTATTCTACGGGAGAGTCGAGAAGGGGGGTGGGGGGGGGAATAAAAACACCACTGTTTTGGGAAGGAAGTAATAAAAGCGCAAATATGAAGAGGGAAAAGTCAATCTGCACACTAATCACACGCTGGCTTTGTGGCTTCTCCTCATGCCGCTTGGCACACAGACAGCCCCGATGAGGAATGGTTTTTTTTTTTGCCGACGCTTCGGTCTATTTTGGTCTCTGGGATACCACCACTGCGGCACAACATCATTACCGCGCGGTGAAAGGGATGCACGGGGAGAGATTTTGACATTTCCAGAACACAGGAGGCATCTTCCATGCAAATTACAATAGAGGCAGATACAAAAATGGTGTCTTTATAGTAGCGGAATGTCATATTTAAAAGCTATTTCTGTCTTCTTTATAAGCTGGGAGGGGAAAAAAACTACACACGGATGGGAATAGGAGTCCTAACTGTCTGTTGGTGGTATACACGCATCATAAAATGCTTACTTTTTATCATAGTTTCATACCGTTTATAAGTTCTGAAAATTTAGCTGAACTCAGTAAGCGCACACGCAATAATAAAAAGCAAGCATTTTTACTGCTAGTTTTTTAAGACCTGGCTTTTCTTTCTTGATAAGGCCGCACTGCAGAAGTCGGAAACCAATCTTGAAATTCCGTTAAAATGGCACCGTGTTTACAGAATGAGACTCAAACTGAGTGCAGAATACCAAACAGGAGGAAATAAGGTTATAGTCAGTGTGGCGTCCCCACATTGACTTCATTTATCAGTGCAGAAACAGGAGTGGATAAAGGTAAGGCGTAGGGTATGTAAGTATTTCCCTCAGATCTGATTTTATGCCCATGAACGGGGTTGTTGTAGTACATAGATATTTCATCTGATAGCTTGTGAAGCAAAAACACATTGCACTGTCCTCCCCTCAATTAGCACTGCTAAACAAAGGCGTGCATCACATACAGCAGGAAACCACAAGGCATGCGGAAAATTGTTTATCTTATTTCAACAGCCAGTTCCAAGTGCCCTCATCCAGTTCTGCGAAAAACTGATTTATATCAGTTTGACACTTCTGGGCCAGTGCAAAACATTTTATATGCAATAACACACAGAGATAGCACTTTCTGGGAAAGCCTGATTTAAAGTTTTGAAGTAAACAAACTACCCTTGACATTTGCGAGGAAGCCAGGGGTGAGTTACAGTTTACATGAGAACACAGAATGCATTCAGTCGACACATCCTCTCACATTTTAAATACTGATTTTTAATGTTTAAATTCCCACGTTTAAGTGGGAAAATACGTGGCTGTGTTTCTGGAACTTGGGCTGTCATTACAGTAAGCATTGAATAAACTGAGTAAATGCAAATGCCTCTGATGCACACTGGCTTGCTTTTACTCCAGTTAGTTTCATGTCAGTCACAGCCTGTAGGACTGGTGGTGAGTGCACATACGCTATACAACCGCTCAACTACTATAACCGTTCAATCAGAACAGGAAATGTGCTTGTGAACAGGAAGCAGTTGCTTGGGGTGTTTGCGCAATGACGAATAGGTGACAGCTGACACTGACCACTAAGAGTGCGAAGAGAATGACCCCACAGCTCCACACGTCAGCTTTACGGCCGTCATACTTCTCCCCCTGAGGGAGAGAGAGAGAGAGACAGAGGGGAAGAGAGTGAGGGGGGAAGAGATTATGAGGGAGAGGGAGAAGGTGATAGAGAGAGAAAGGGAGAGGGTGAGAGAGACAGAGGGGAAGAGAGTGAGAGAGAGACAGAGGGGAAGAGAGTGAGAGGGAGAGGGAGAAGGTGATAGAGAGAGAGAGAGAGAGAGAGAGAGAGAGAGAGAGTTGGAGTGGGAGAAGGAGAAAGAATTGAGTAAGTGTTTTGGTCTCATCGGAACAGGACACGCTGCATTGCATTAATTAGCTGATGAGAACACTCACCCGAATGACCTCTGGACAGGCGTAGTGAGGAGATCTGTGGAGAGAGGAGCAAGGAGTTACTCATATTTCATCTCTCTGAAGCACAGTGTGCAAACATAGCTCTTCTGTCAGAGAAAACAAACAGGAAATGCTTGTGCTGTACCCAGCTGAACGGCAAATGTTGAAATTGCAACCAACAGAGAAAAGAAATGCTTACTCACAGAAATCTTAGTACAAACTTCCATATGCTCCTACATGCATGGACATACTGGTGTGGCACTAGACAGCAGTGATGTGCGTGAAACCTGCCTAGTGTGTCCTGGGTCTTGCAAGGACATTTCATCAATCACACCTTCCCATTTCTACCACTAGTACACTGCCGCTAACCTCTCAATAATCTGACTGCAATGTTATATGGACTGTAATGAGCTCCCTGCAAAGTCCTGTAAACACAGGTTCCAATTATGGCAGTGATTAGAGTGTGACTGTCTCATTTATCTAAGAGTGATAGTGTACATAGGTGACCTGTGGGAGTTCAGTACGAATATACATCAGCCCACACAAAGCAATGTAAACGAATGCTTCTGCAAATGCACTGCTCCTGATTTCAAGTGTCACACTGAAATGTGCAAACACGGGCAATTTGGTTTGAGACAGGTATGCCAAGACCTGTCACACAAAAACACACATTCAAATTAAACACCACAGTTACTCAGTTCTTAGAGCATGCATGTCTTTTAAATTCCATTTTAGCTCCAACCTACTGCATTACATACGCGGAGCACCTGCTGGAGCACCCAACCTGGTGCATTACACCTGCTGCAGCATCATATCTGATGCATTGTACCAGTGTGGAGAATGCACTGAGGTGAATGAGATGAAGAATAACAGCACTGGTGGTGGATTGGACCTTCAATCCCATCCAATTGAAGGCCCCTCAAGCCAATCTGCCAATTTGGTTAGACAAAAGTCCTTCCATAAGATATGGAGTTGAGGGACTTATCCAATGAATAACCAGACACCCCCAGACGGGCTGACGCTGCTTCGGAATTGCATGAGAGCTCCTACGCCCAGCAACTTTCAAATTCAACTAGAGTCCATTACCCGTAAACAGAATACATTTGTGTCAAAGCAGCTGCAGGCAAGAAGAGATAAAGATGAATGAGTTTAATTAAAGGCTGTCATATCTGCGCTTAGAGATGAGGCATTCAGGCATGTGGGGACAATGAATAATCGCACTGTGCCTCTGCAGTAAAGGCACGGTGGGCACTGGGCCTGCTGGCATGGGGTGGATCAGGGTGGGCAGCACCGCTGCCTGATGACACAGCCGCATCCGCATCGTATTCTCCTCCCCTGCATCGTGACATCACATTCTCATCCTTATGACATCACAGAGTTGACACCATCAACAAAGACAACTGATAACGACAAGAGATTCCACTCTCCAGGAATGGAAGCAGCTGCTAGCTGTAATAACAGGAGGGGAACCGGACATTCAGTTTTTCCTATTTCCTTTAAGGGAGAAAGGCTCAAGTGGCTCATGGGAAATCATGTTGAAATGGCTGGCTGCGGCTGTTGACAGCCCATACCATGAGGTTGACTGGTGAAGCCTGCAGTTCAAGGGAAAAGGTTCTGCCATGACAGAAGGTCAGCTGCAGGCGATAGAGGTAGGTGTTCTCTAGAAGCAATTACCTAGAACTGGACACAGCACATGACCCATGACAGTTTGATTTCAGGGTGCACATGCTGATTCTCCAGAAACAGACATGGCAAATATCACAGACTACAGAGCATTACACCTGGGCAACTGGCTCAAGTGCACCAGCTCTATCTCCGATAACACTGGAGGACCCGAAACAGGCTAATCTGCAGTATGTCTTCCCATGAGTCACTGCTAATCCGTATTAGTAATGTGCCTGCCAATGAGTCACAGCCAGTCAGCATCAACAATGCGTCTCTCCGTGAATCACAGCCAATCAGCATCAGCAGTACACTTTTTCTTTATGAGCAACGGCTCGCTTACTTCACTTAACACTCCTGCCAAGCTGCGCTAGAGAGCGGGGCTGTGATACATGCAGATAGAGGAAGATTCATGGCTGGCAATCCACCGAACCGCAGCGATCGGCCCCTCACCTTGCCCGTCTTTAGCTAAGGATCTTATCTGCCCCGCAGTCCAGATTGTGCTCACGTCTTATCTGAGCAATCTCCACGTACGTGCCTCTGTTTTACGACGGGGGTGACACGCTCCTCACCCCCGCTAATAGGAGACCGCTGAGGCTGTTGAGGGAAAGCAGCCACTTTCACACCTGGGAGCTTTTAAACCCTTTGCCCACAGCCTGTTTATGGAAGCTGCGGAGAGAGCTACGCTAAAGATAGCACAATGAATGAACGTGTAAAGAAGGCTGTGGTGCAGAGAGAGAGGGAGAGAGAGAAAGAGAGAGAGAGAGAGAGAGAGAGAGAGAGAGTCCCGCGTGCGGAAACAGCGACCGTGACCGCGTGTGTGAAAGCGAGCGAACGCGACGACGGTAACCGCTCGCGGCGCGGCGCTCACCCGCAGCTGGTCTCCAGCAGGCTGTCCCCAACCTGCAGGGACGCCATGCCAAAGTCCGCTATCCTGATGTTGTTCTTCTCGTCTAACAGCAGGTTCTCTGGCTTCAGGTCCCTGTGGCTGTGACGACAGACAGACAGACAGAGACACAGACAGATAGACATGAGGGGCGTTAACTATACACTTTATACACTTTAAATTGAATTGTATCTTTCAAAATTGTTTCACCAAAATTTCCGGTGTTTTAGTTACATTTTTCTCATACAACAAAGAACGTATATCTGAAGTGAATAGCATGATTATTGCCATACTTTATATACAATATGTTATCTGCATGATTTGTGTGCAAGTTTTCCCTTTAAACAGCACCACCTGCTACTGAACATCTGTTTCTGGAGTTTACCTGCATGAGGGAGCTCCATCAGTGTCCCACATACACACAGAACCCCCCCCACCCCCCACCCCCGCCCCACCCCCACCCCACTCTGCCGCAATGCTGATACATCCAGTCATCTCCCTGGAGGCCTCACTCACCCAAATCATGAGAGAGTTTCTCTCCTCCACATTTCAGTCCCCTGAGAAAAATGGGCCACAGAATGAGAACAGCATTTGGTGCAGAGTTTTTTTTACGCTGCGCACAGGAAACACGGTTTTTAATGAGAGAGTTTATGTAAGTTCGTCGGTGGGTGGGAAGCCGCAGAACCTCTTTATGACAGAGTTGACTTTTTTTGTCAGTTCCGTTGCGTTCAGACGTCAAAAAATACCGTCTTTTCAAAAGTGACAGGCGCAGTGACAGGAAAAGGAAGAACGGCAAGGCGGCGGCGGCTGTGGCGGCGCAGCCGATGACTCATGACGTTTGCCGCACTCTCTCCGGGGACTCAGCCAAGCCGAGCTCCCATTGGTGCAGAGCAGTTTTCCGTGAGACAATATTGACAACGGACTCATACAGGTGCCACAGCGCCACAAATGGCAATGACAGACGCTGTCACAGCCCAGTCGTGGGTTTATTCTCCCGCCGATGACGCGCGCGGTGTGAACAAACACACGCGCGCTGACCTCGCGAAAGGGAAGACTCGGGAAAAATTTGTGACCGACCTCAGAGAGAGCAGCGGCGAAGCGGAGATTTATTCCTCAGCGGCATAATAAGGGCAAATTGCATTCGGGTGGTTTATTAGCTGTCAGGGGGAAACCATCTATTAATGGTCCATTAAAGCCCGTGTAAGACATTAGCACAGTCCCCACATTGTAATCTTGCTTGTACAGGCCCTTCTTGTCGGTCTAACATCTCCCCTCGCCGTCCCGCGTCCGTCCCGCCCGATGTTCGTGACGCCGTAGGGGAGCGCAGCCTCCTCTCCTGAACTCTTTATCCCCCGCGTTCAGTCACTCTGCTTCGGCCATCGATCACGGCCAGGCGCGGCGCGGACGGAGCGGGAGAGTTACCCACAATGCAATTCTGATCTATTCGCTGTAATAAACGTCAGCCGAGGCCTTACGCGAGCGCGTGATTTACGGGGGACTGAGGCCGAGGGCCGTCGTCGGAGCAAGGTCAAGACGCAGCGCTTATTTCCCAAGATTTGAAACTTCTACGCGAGCCCCCAGACGGCTAAATCAGAGCGCCTGCTTTGATTTGCGGCACGGTACTTTTTAATGTATCTTTCTCGCTCCCTCTCCTTCTCGTTTTCTCCAAATTTTTAAAGCCCAATCACAGTTGAAGGCCAGACCCATCGCTCCACGGTCCTCTCTGGATTCGGGAGAACGCAGGAGAGCACACCTGCCCCACCCTTGCAGTCTGCAGCTGCTACTTTTCACTCCGGAGCACAGCAGCCGAGCTGCGCAGTCAGGCTCTACACAACAAGGTGAGGAGAATCCTGCTGACTAAATCTCTCCCTCCCTGGGTGACACTGTGGCCTCAATGCCTTCGCCAGCTCTGCTCCAGCAGAGAGAGTATGCAGTACGCCTGCGCTTCGTTTACTGGCTAGAGTCAGACATTTGTTCACGGCTCATTTGTATTTTATATTGCACTGTACACATACGGCATACTGGATATTTGTGTATATACCCATTATTCATACATGCAATGGTTATTTTTGCTTGGTAGCCATAAAGAGAAATAGCAGAGCTACACTGGGTTTAAATGAGCACTGTGATGCTTTCTTAAAGGTGAAAAGCAGAAGGCTTCTCTCTAGCTCTCTCTCTCTCCCTCCATCTGTGAACTTCATTCCTCTCAACAGTTCAGCACTTTATTTCTCTGGCTGCCTCACTTAATCTGTCCTTTCCACTCGCAGTCCCCCCCCCCCCAACCCACAGCTGAAACATTCTGCTTTAACAAGGAGAAGATGGAAAAAAAAACCAAGCACCTCGCGCACAGTAATGACCACGTGCTGTAAACGCAGCTGAGAGAGAAGTAGAGGGCTAGAGCCCAGACCTCCACCTGCACATAGATCTGCACGGGGAGCATCCCAAACGGCCTTATTTTACAGCACATCTGCTGCCATAAAAGGCAACAGTGTAAAGCGCGGCGGGGGCCGGGGGGGCATGTATCATAAATGTTGTAAAAACGCAGATGGGGAGGCGATATTTGCTCACGTGATTGGAATACGTACATATTCATCTGCTCTTGAGATGTTTCATTTTTTTTTTTTTTTTTTTTCTTTTCTTTGAAGGGGTGCATGCATGTGTCCCTTTCCGGACATGTGTGTGTTTGTGTGTGTGTGTGTGTATTTGGGGGGGGGGGGGGGGGGGGAGATGATGGTGGCTGAGGACCACTAGAGGGGTCTACTCTGGGACACAGTGGCAAACTCCCATTTCTCAATTGTTATTCTGGGAATTGAGTGAGTCTTCATTATAGGCCCCATATGGTCCCTGTCTCGCTGTGCACTGGTTTATGGGGTGAAATGAGTCTACTATTCCATCATGGTGTCTGCACTCCAGCTCGTATCGCCCATACTTTGCTAACTAAGAGAGAGAGAGCCAGGATGGAGTGGGTGGACATATGAGATCACATGAGATGAGTGAACTATACCGCACGTCACTTCTGCCTTAACTGGCTGGTAACTGCCAGAGGCAGCGCTCGCCGGTAAACATCAGGGGGATGACTCAATCCCACAATCCCTCAGCACTGAGAGGATGAGTACGCCGCAGCCGAGGAGAAACCGGGACAGTTAAATCGGGTCTCTGAGAGAGGCTGGCGGAAGAACAGACAGCCTGCCAAAATAAAAAGAATGACTCACCCCGTCTTCACGAATAGTTTGCAAACAAGGTGGCCTCAAGGTTCACCAACAGTCTCTGTGTCTAGCCTAATCTCCCCTGCTAGTGAGGGGGTGCCTGGCATCCAGAACAGATGGATATACTGGGAGTAAATCTTTTGACTCCAGGTACAAAACAAGCAGGGGAGAGATAATTTTACATCATATCCATGAACTCTAATTCAATAGATCTAATGGGATCAAACACATGGCCCTGGGTAACCATCTGTCCTTCCACTTGACAACTATCCAATTAAGCAGAGAATGCCAAGCACTGCGCCTCTTCTGGAATAAGACATCCTCATGCCTGCTGGCTTATGCTGTACTGCATCTCTGCAACTTCACTCAGTGCAGTGAAGTGTAGTGTCTAATAAACTCTTACGAAAGTGTGATGCACATATGAGTAACCTGTATCCTATAGAATCCTTACTCATCTCCTGCTTTTAGACTTAGTCTGGATTGGGCACAATGTGAAGAGTAACCTGTAACCTTGCACCAGAATAACCAGATTCATCCAACCTGTACAGTCCTGAATAACCAGGTGAGTCTGTCCAACACTGGTACAGTCCAGAATAACCGGGAAGTCTATGACCTTTACATCTGTACAGTCCTGAATAACCAGGTGAGTCTGCTTAACACTCAGTACAGTACAGTTCTCTCAGCACTGAAAGCAGGACCAGAATGAGGCTGTTTCTCATTGATTCAGATACAGCCATTCCTGACCTGTCTGGCAGCGGAAAAAGCTGCACAGATGTGTTTAGATGCCTAAAGCCAACTATTCATGAACTAACGCTACTACAGGCTCCATCTGCTTCTAGTGCTCACGTTTAGTGGTACAGACGAGAGGAAAGCATGGCCTCATGCATAATGAATATGGATGAATGTTTCCTTTGTTGGAAACCTGCCTCGCATGAGGTAATGTAGTGTTATAATGAGCGGCTGGCTAGGAGGTGTTAGGCAAATCAAACCCACATCGCTGTTCATGAGGCCGCATCAGAGGCTGATTTCCGAGGCTGGCCTGAAAGAACACACTTATTATAAAGCCTGATGTTTGCTCATTCTGCTGCACCACAGCTACAAGTGCCATGGGAGATGCTTCTGGAACAGCTGACAAAAATGAAATGACCATATGTCCAGTGCAACCCCATGACCCAAACCATCCCAAATACACAGCAGTTTGCTCTCCGTCTCACACACAGACACACACGTGCATGTACACACACACACACACACACACACCTTCACACACGCACATATGGAAGCAATCACATACATGCGCGTACGCACACATACACACACATGCAAACAATCACATACATGAGCGCACACACACACGCTTGCACGTATACACACACACACAAACACACTCAGTGTTTCCCTCGCTCGCTCACACACACACACACACACACACACACACACACACACACACACAGACTCCCGGTCACACACATACGCACATATCTGTCCTGCTAATTGCCTAATAGCGGCTTTATGCAGGGGCTCCGCCCACAGTGCCACCACAAAATTAACCTCCTTTTTCTCACTGTGTGTCCAAATTTTCAAAACAGAACAGAACCGGGAGGACAGCTCCCCAATAGGCCTGTTCACAAACTTCAGTTCCCTGGGAATCAAACCATTTTTTAAAAGATTGATTCCCTTTCAAAATAAATGAGCTAATGGGGCAACAGCACTGACCGATCAGGACAAACAGACCCTGAGGCCAGGTGTGAGAGAAATGGCTCCCACAGAATCTCTAAAAGATATCTTGAAGTGTGATACAGAGGTAATTGAAAGCCCTGGGGAGGGACGTTTCTAAGCAGAGAGAAGATATGGACGCGCTATGACTAGTTTTATATTCAGAACTCGATTATGTGCGATCATGCACTGTTGCACACGCTCCCTCTAAGCGGCCCAAAAAAGCTAATGCCAGAAAGTTCAGATCTTAGGAATAGTGAGTGTGTTTACACTTGCAAAATACATCAGCACAAGAATAAACTACTGTATATGCAGTTTACAAAAATATACGTGATGAATAATTATTCTGATACTAGTCTTTTTTTTTTTGGACTTATCCCAAGAACCGCTTCTGTAATGACACCGCAGACGCCGCTGTCAGGGACCACCCCAGCTGCGAGGGCTCTGACTGTCAGGATCAGGTGCAAACGAGGCGCTGCTGTGAGGAGTGAGAACGTATGGGTGCGGAGGGTATAAGTAGCGCTCACCATATGGAGTGACTGTGGCAGAAGTCCAGCGCCGATATGATCTGCCGAAAGAACTTCCGCGCCTCCTTGGGCGTCAGCCTCCCCTTCTTCACCAGGTAGTCGAAAAGCTCTCCTCCGGACACGTGTTCTAGAACCAGGTACCTGGAGGGAAGGAACAACAAGCGCACTCAAAAACTGAGGTATATGTATGTTTCCGTACTCACAGGTACACTTTTAATAAATATACCCTCAAAGGTACAATACTGGGCTTTCAGAGACCAGATGAGTATCTTTAACTTAACAGGTACAAAGTCTATTCTGACAGCAACAAGCACAAATTTGTACCATTTCACCCATAAAGGTACAATCACCATGGGCTATTCAGCATAAAAAGGAATGTTAGGAATACCATCAACAGGCTTATTTGGCATTTTTCATCTTGTTATAAAATAAAATAACAATCTTACTCATTTGTAATTTGTTTTGTGTGTACACTGAAGACACCTGATGAACACCCAGAGAGATACAACACACACAAGAGTATCTTTCACGAGCACAAACACACACACACACAAAAGCATCTTTCACAGACAACAGACACCCGGTTAACACCTGTACAATAAAAAGAGGTGATTTCAAAAACAGTGCGATCTCCACAGGAGCGCAGCCTGCTTTAATGAGGACAAAGCACCGCGTGTGAAGCCTGTTTCACTGGCCTCTCAGGAATGGGTGCACAAATGCACGAACACTGAAACAGTGGAAGTTGAGCTACCTGATTTACAGAAAACTTTATCGATTTCCGACAGGGGCGGAGCTAGCCTGTCATACATTTGGGCGTGAGGGCTGATAAGAAATCCCTCCCCAACCCCCCATGCAAAGCCCGATCCAAAAACAGAAACAACATTCCTTAATAACAGGCACGCCACCACATGGTGGCTACAGAGTGATCCCAAGAAAGCTGTAAGAATGTCCATGATCATATGCTAATAGGCGACTGCTCCATCTTATAATAATAAAAGATATCAGTTGCATTAGGCTATCAGCCGGTAACTAACTCCCTTTTTTATCAATACCATACATCACATATACATTGTTGGACACTCAATGAATGTCCTTCAAGAAAATGTGGGCTGACTAGACAAGCGCTGGCAATAACACATGCTGACAAAGGACATAAATAAATAGCACGTTTAATAATTATCATCGTCATAATGAAAATAATTATGTTCTGAAACAACAGGAATATTATTTTTGAAATATTTTCAGCATAAACCCTGAGCACGTAGCACCTGTATCAGGCTGATATGAGGCTAGTCTGGCTTGTCACTAAACAGCAATTTAAACAGCATTTCAGGGCATGCACTGGCACTCAGAAATAACATGCAGCCTAAGTAAGTGTCTAGGTAAATAGCCTCAGAGGGATAAATAGAGCGTCATGGTCATAACAAAGCAAAGGAAAAGCCAGTCCTTTTTAACAATACGAGACATTTCAACGTCAACATTCAGTAAACAATGTTTTTCACAAATTAGGTTAGTGTTTATGTTTGGGCCCCCCATAGCTCATCATGTGGGTGCAGGCACTCACGGCACCCAGGCTAATTCAGTTTCTGATTCCAGACCATATTTGTGCATGTTTGTGTGTGCATGTTTGTGTGTGCACCCGTGCGTGTCTGTGTGCGTGCGCTTGTTATATATACAGTACCAGCATAAATTATAAAAATGCTGTGCTTAAAGAAGTTGTTCAGCACTCTCAGCATTGGGAACCGTGCTGACCTTTGACCTCCACTGTGCTGATGAGACCGTGTTCAGTCACGCTGCTCGAGTGAAACTGAGCTTTAATTTCTCCCAGATCACTAGCAGCTGCACGCCACACTAGCAATATCCTCCGCCTCCCCCATCTCAAATAGAAAATGGAATCTCTTTCAGCCCCCCAGTAACCCCCAAAACCGCTCCCCTCCCAGTCTGAAGTCTTTCATAAGCAATGCACTGAAAACCCAGCCCATAGATTTACCCATCTGCCTCACTGACAGACAGGCAGCTCTTCACAGAACGCAGCTCCTGTCACAATATTACCCATGAATCCCCTCACAGACGTTTAGCTCTCTGGTGGCCGTGGCCAATGACATCATTGCCTTTTTTCAGGTCGAGTTCACTCAGGACCGCGGTCGCTCGGCGCGTAACGGTCGCAAACGCCACCGTCCGCTTTCCCGCCAACCGCAGGGCTGAGGCGCAACGGCACCGCAGACCGGCTCCCGTCTGCGCACTAAGCAGTGCCCGCCGCCCTCAACTGCTCCCCTCCCCAGCTGCCTCCCTTTCATCCGGCTTCCCGCGGCCTTTGATTCACGCGCAGACAAAGGGCCCCGGCTCAGGTGATTACCCGTCACCCTCATTTACATCCGAGGAGTCAAACGCCGTCTGCGGCTAACGCTTTCACAGCCGAGCGCCGCGCTCCTCCGGGTCACCTGTCTGTTCCACCTGAATATTTCATATTAGCTACAGCACCTCCTGGCATTTACCTATTACCGAGGGAGAAGGAATATATAATGTATGCTTTTTTTTTTTTCTCCCCTGCATGAGTAGCATGATTCTGCACATATTCCTTCCAGGGGCCGGAATCCCAGGGGTAAAACTTAAAAGAGACTTAAAAAGTGATTTTAAAAAAAGCAAAGATTAAATGCTAACAGCAGGTAGTCAGGATTTGTGCATTCTAAATGTGCAGGTGCATAGTTTTACTTCTTTGCGTGCACTGGGTTACACCCCTGCCCCAATTTCTATTCTTTCTGCTATTTGCTGTTGGTTCTTCCAAGTAAGTATTAATCTGCGTAATCGCATTTCAATTACAGAGTGATTTCTGTATTATAAAATCAATAATGTGATAGTCACCATGGAAACTAATCCTCTCACGAAATTACAAACATCCCCCCCTTCCTAAATTTGCAAATATGAGATTAGTCTAATGTACACCGTGCTCACAATCACAAATATTTGTAAATGTAATGGCAATGACTTCCATTTTAAACACATTGCTGCCATGTTTACATAACAAAGCCCTCTGTCTTCCACTTGCATATTTCAGTAGAGCATAACTGAATAAGAGCATCATATAATTATTAATACTGCATTCGACTTTCATTAGCATTAGCGCCTGTCCCCCAGCTGGTTAGCGTGACATAAGTACAAATAGAATACTATAATGAACGATGCACCAAATTAAATTTCCCAGCATGCTGTTCTTCCTCATGTGTGAAGCATTGTACAGCATCGTGCAGTAGTACAGCAGGCATTCTGCTATGGGATGTACAGACTAGCAGTCCACCTATACTTTATCCAAACACCTGAGCTGTCTTTCCAGTACACTCCATGTCGAACTTCAACCAGTTCAATCACATAAAACACAAGGCTCCTCTTATCCGCGCGTTGCGTGTGGTGATACTTACAAGTACTTCTTATTTTCGTAGACATCGTGCAACTTTAAAACGTGAGGGTGTTCGATGAGCTTCAGAATGGCAATCTCCCGCTCCACCTGAAGGACAGAAAGACAGAGACAGAGAGAGAGCTTGAGGAGTTAAGACATTTATTTCACACTCTTCTTATTCCGTCCGTCAGGGGCACCGTGTCAGGAGCGTGACAGGACTCATCGCTCGGAGGCTGAGGGCGCGAATTAAAACACCCTCCCCCTCCCCCTCCCCCTGCCTTTACTCCATCACTCTACAGCCATGTCACACTGTTAGAACATTTAATGAGCGTTTAATGAGCGTTTGAGATGCTAGCGAGAGATACGGAGCAGCAGAAGCTGAGCGCGGCGGGCCGTGTCTATCGCAGCGTGGCCGTCGTATCCGGCTGGGCGGAGCCCGCGCGGTGGCCAACCGAGCCCACACGGCAGCATGGGTAATTAAATCCATCAGGCCCACACTGGGCTCCCAGTGAGAGGCTCACCCTGATCCGACACAGCGCTGTTCATTCATGGTGTGCCCACTTTCACAACCCGGTATTATATCTTTTAGACAGTATTCCCACAATCCCTTGCAGATAATGTGGACATACAGGTTGATGGTTACCCACTGAGCATGGCTCATTCATGGTGTGCCCACTTTCAGTACCCATTATCATATCCTTCTAACAGTATTCCCATAATCCCTTGCAGATAATGTGGACATACAGGTTGATGGTTACCCACTGAGCATGGCTCATTCATGGTGTGCCCACTTTCAGTACCCAGTATTATATCATTCTAACAGTATCTGCAAGGGATTATGGGAATAATGTGGACATACAGGTTGACGGTTACCCACTGAGCATGGCTCATTCATGGCGTGCCCACTTTCAGTACCCAGTATTATATCCTTCTAACAGTATTCCCATAATCCCTTGCACATATTGTAGACATACAGAATGACGGTTACTCACACAGCACTGTTCATTCATGGTGTGCCCACTTTCATTACCTGGCATTATATCATATCCTTCTGACAGTATTCCCATAATCCCTTGCTGATGTTGTAGACATACAGGATGATGATCTCTCACAGACAACTTAACCACACATTATTCCCACATTAAGTCCCTCCCCGCTCCTCTCTCCCCTCCTCTGCACACTGTGCCCTCAGCTCTGTGGAGGCAGGCCCTACTCCTCAAAGCAGGCCTTACAGACAGCGCAAATGGCTTAAGAAAACAGCATCAGCACTGTTGGATAGCACAGCACCACGGCAACATTGCACAGCACTGTAAATACACAGAATACAGCATGTTTATACAGGGCACTGTGATAAACTTCCACCGGTACAGTGGTAAACATAGACATCACCATATTTTCTGAGAGATCTCGTTACTGCTGCACTATAAAGCTTTGTGGCATATCATGAATAATGATATTGTAATGAATCCATAATAATGACAGAAGTCAGTACTCTTCCACTAGGTCACTTCTTGGCGATGCTCTCTTAGCTTGATAAGGCCACTAAATAATCAAGGTCCCCGGAAGGATAAATAAATTAATTCACAGTTTGACAAATGAGCTCTGGAGTCCTCATTAGCCAACTTGTACATATTACAATCTGTATTCACTGACTGCTCTGACACACACGCATGCACGCACGCACACACACACACACACACACACACACACCCACACGCACGCACGCACACACAATCCTCTGTCTTTGGAACAGTGGGTCGTGCTGCTATGGGTGTGTAAACAGCATTGAGGGTAATACTGCAGTTTTACATGCAGAGAGCGTTACACTAACACGAATGTCATCTATGCTGCACATATATTATTTCTTCACTGCAGAAACCCCCCAGAGCATACCAATGTTCTCCTGTCATAGCTGAGCCATCGCGTATGTTCTTGGCCTGCACACCCGTCACAGAGAATAAGCGATTAGCCCCAAAACGCTGATCCCTTGCTTCTCTGACCCAACCCATGAGTTCCATACATTCCTGAACCCCAAGCCAAAACCTGCAGAATTCAGCTCATTTTAACTAAAGTGCTGTGCTGTTTCAATTCCCTTTTTTGCTGTAACTGTACTTGATTTAACTTCTGCCCTGACATCATACTTACCCCTGCTAAACTGGCATGGGGAGGGAACAGGAGGAATAAGATTCTGTTCCATGCACATGACTCTACAGACCCCACTGGCTCATGCTGCAGATGGGGAGAATACACTTTGATGGGAGCAGAGCAACAGACTGCCTGTCCTCGCGGTGCCTGTGGCTCTACGCTGGGGATAATTTGCTTTTTGAAGAATCACATCATTGGGAATACAGGTCTGAGCTAATCAGGTTAATCGTGGGCTAATGGGAGCTATCAGCTACGCAGCGCACTCCTCTTTATCACCTGCAGATGAGCCGCTCGCATTAACGCAGCGCGGGCCATCCTGCAGCACCTCTGAGGCTGTACTGGGATCAGTCGCAGCTCTGCCATAAGATGAGGTAGACCTGCCAACATGGTATGACTCCACCTAGAGAACCCCAAAGGCTGTCCTGGGAGCAGCCACACTCCTCTGGCTCAAGGTGATGTAGACCTGCCAACATGGCATGACTCTACCTGGAGAACTCCTGAGGCTGTACTGGGAGGCTGACCTGCTAAACGTGGCACCAACACACCCACAGCACCTGTGAGGCTGTTCTGGGATCAGCCACAGCCCTCTGGCTCAAGGTGATGTAGACCTGCCAGCATGGCATGACTCTACCAAGTGAACCCCAAAGGCTGTACTAGGATCAGCCACACTCCTCTGGCTCAAGGTGAGGTAGACCTGCTAACGTGGCATCAAGTCACCTGCAGCACCTGTGAGGCTGTTCTGGGATCAGTGACATAGCTGCTCAAACAGACACTTAGCGTCCCCAGCGCTCACTCCTCAGTCTCGGTCACACTGAGCTGAGGCTCTGTGTCATCGGCACGTTAAAGGAAACGCGAACGCAGAGGAAGTCGCACCTGCGTCTGTCGTCAGCGGTATTTTACCATTCACCCGCTTCGCTCCAGAATATGCCAGCATCCCCCCCGAGAACGCGCCGCCAAGCCCAAAGAACACGCTCACGTCCCAGGAGAACACAGGAACGCCCCCCGGGAACAGGCCAGAGCCTCTGGAGAGCACACCGGCTGAAGCCCCAGTAACCACGGCAGCGAGAGCCTGGCCGCGGCCCCGGAGAACACACACGCGCGCGGGGGGGGGCGGCCGCCGCAGCGGGCGATAAGGATCAGACGAAAGCGGAGCGCGGACGCGGCGAGCCGAGAAGCGTCCCGTCTCTGATGCCACCGGTCGGCCGTCCTCCCGAGAGCGGCCTCCTCCTCCTCGCCCGCCGCACACAGCAAAAAAAAAAAAAAAAAAAAAAACCCCGTCGGGGAACCCGGGGAAATGTGACACGACATCGCCATCAAAGCGCAGGCTTCAAAGGCCGCCTGTCACACGGGCCTCCGCCACCGCCGAGCCCAAACAAACACGGGAGAGAGCCGGGCTCTAATGTGCGCCCCGGTCACGGCGCCGGCGCCGGCTCCTCCGGGCTCCGGGGCGAGCGCGCTCTGCTCCTGCCTTTATCTGTTTACTGCAGCAGCGCCAGTGTGCCAGGGCCCCTCTCCACTCACTGCCAGAGCAAATAAGCTCGCTCGTGTCACCCCCCCCCACCCCCCAACATCAACCCCGCGCGTCTGCAACTCTCACCCTTTCCCCCCCCCGCCCCCCAAATCCGCTAAGCACACTCCAACAGAGTTCAAAAGAACTCATTTCCATTTTCTTAAAATATACACAAGGATGTGAAAGTGTCACAGTCTGGGTATTTGCACAAACCCCCATTAGCACCCCTTCAATACAACTGCTTCTCCTCGTTCCAAATGTGGTCCATATTAAGCAGATACTCCAGATGGTATGTTAAATCAATCTCACTTAAAGACCATTACGGTTAAAACATTGTCCCGCAGGTGGAGGACAAAGTAATGACACTGTCAACCTTTCAGCCCCAGATCTTCAGTTGTCAATAACAATAAATTTTACACTGCTCCCAATGGGAAAAAAAACACACACACACCTCTCTCTCTCTCTCTCTCCCTCTCAAACACAAATAAACACACGCATACACACAAACATCTCTCTGTCCCACTCACACACTCACACACACAGACACACAGACACAGACATGTACACGTACACACACATACACAAGCATATGCATACAGAGCAAACGAGCTTCGCTCACATTCTCCAATCAGTAGTTTCATGTTAATTAACTTATATTTATTCATCCCGTTTTCCTAGCACTTCATTACGGCTGACACTGTTAGAGCAGGAAAGGTTTCCACCACACAAGGCGGGGGGAGCTTGGCTACACCGCCTGTACTCTGCACTGTGGGGGGGGGGGGGGGGTGGTGTATGATGGAGCTGTAGCCAACTGCATATACTCATTATAACAAGCTCATCTCATCACACACCTGCCATTTCCTTAACTGGGCGCCACTTCCTGTGCCTGATAGGAACTGCTAATGTAGCGTTGAGTTCGTAGAATGAAAGTCAATCTGCACTCCATTTCCCACAGGGGAGGAGGAAAAAAAATCCCCTGATTTAAACTCAAGGTCGAGTGAGAGTGAAGTGGTGACGCTAATCCAAATTGGTTGTGTGATGGAAAGATAATTTGCCTTTTACATTACCTTCATAATCATTATTGAAGTTTGACCATCGGGTCCAAAGGGTCTGCTCAAAATCAAATACTGGCACATGAAATCAGTCCTGCAGAGCCCTGATATTAATGCAATATCCGGGCCACCCAAGTATATTAATGCAAATAAAGTGCCATGCAGTCCTTATCAAAGCCATAATAATAAGGCTTCACAGAGTATGCCCTACCAGGTCTCAGCCCCTATGATAATCACAAAGCTGTGAAATATTTAGCACCTAATGGAGCACTCCTGACAAGTGAACCACAATCCCAAAACTGCATGTTTCACAACAGCCCGCGGTCATCTTGTCCCGCTGTGTCCCCTGATAACTTTACTTATTTATTTCATGTTTTGTATCTATTTCATCGTTTTCATTCATTTTGCAATACGCTGTTGGTGTTAGCTGCTACTGATGCCAACCAACACATTTATCATGCACTTGAGAGATATAATTCATTCATTCATTCATTCAAACAGGCCAAAATGCTCACAGCTTATTTTGGGTACAGAGGCAACAGACTGTAATTAAAGCACACGATATACAGTTACAATTAAACAGATGGCCATCTGAATATCAGTCATTTATGACTGACATGTGATACAGATGCTCACACAGTTATTATTAGAAGTTATTATGTGATTTGGAAATGCGTGTGGATACAAGAAAGCGAAACGGTACACGTAGAGAACGCGGAGACAGACCCAGTTCGGATTAATCCGGCACAGCCATATTCTTCCCTCAGATGATCCACAGTCCACTCATACAGCAGACAAAGGGACTGTAAGCTATTTAAAGCAATAGAATTACCCATCCCTGTCCCATGGGATCCATCTCTGTCCATGTGCATGATGTGGGTTTGGTCTGGTTAGCACATTCCTATCTATAGCAGGGCAGTCCTCATGACATTAGAACTATGCGTGCAACCAAGTTCTTTCAAGGTTCTTATTTTCTCATTATAATACCATCTTATAACGGAAAGTAATTTAATCAATTGCTTTACCAAAGCATGAAATTACTTATTTATTAATATGAAAACATTTTTGCTTCAAATGAAGTAAACACGGCAGAATATATTGCTGCAGTGTATTTAAGATGTATCATCTTGAATTGTGTCCTTCTGGTGATGCCAAAAAAATGGACAATAGTCTAGCCTAATCTAATCTAGTCTCACTAATGCACTAAATTAGAGCATAAACAACAGCTGTGATGTAAATACGGAGTAGCCTGAGTAATGGTAAATTGGTGTTCATGAAGCAACGTTAATATAATAATACGGTGCCAAGCAAATTTCGCTGTGGCTCCATGACCTGAACCACTTCTGCACATATCCAGCCATGTGTGCCGTCCAATATGGGAGGGGAGACCAGGTTTGGCAAGCTCCCGGTCCTCCTCTCTCAATTCATCACTGCAGCGTCTCTGTCACACTCGCCCGGTCATTATTCCCTGTGTCTGCCTCTCTGCCTCTCTCCTCCAGGCCCGTCTGTCATACCGCAGGCCTGGAGGAGGCCGTGGCTGCGTGCGGGAGCCGCAGATCAAAGCCCGCATTACGGCCATGTGTCACAGCAAAGCGGAAAAACTCTCAGCAAACACGATCACAGGGGCGCCCAGGATCTCTTTTAACAGAGAGCATCTGCTCCAGAGCGCCCCCCAGGGGTCCGGCAGTGTTCCTGCATCTGATTAATGCAACATGCACGGCGTGTAGCCTTTCATTGGGCGGTGGGAGAAATGGATGGACCAGCAGATGTGCACATAAAGACAGGGGTGGGGACAATGGGAAACGGAGAACCGTACAGTCTCTGCCGCCAGAACAGACACAGACTCTGCCTCGTGGACAAACATAGGCTCTGCCTCCAAGAAAAACACAGGCTCCGCCTCAAGGCCAAACACAGGCTCCGCCTCCAGGCAGACACAGACTTCAAGCTTCACTTGGGTATTTAGGCTCCATGGGAGCAGCTGGGGCCAAACTGTCTTCCATCTTCACTGAGTCCCTGGTGTCCCAGAGTCTCAGAACTCCTGACAGCATGAGGTGCTCAACAGGATCATGATGTAAGGTGCGAGGGCCGGCCTTAATCTACCTCTGCTCTAATCCTCCCGCATCAGCAAACAGGTCTGTGTTTGCTCTGTATCAGCGCAGGCAGGGTTCTCTCAGACCTGAAGGGATCAGCCCTCTCTGATTTACTGATGCACCCCGGCTCTCCCGAGAGACAGTGATGAACAGCAGCACCAATGAGAGGGAAGACATCTGGACCCGGAGAATCTCGCCATCTCAGAGGATAAATGCATCACAAGGCACAGGCCGAGCCGTTCCTCTCATTTCCATTCATTTTAAAGGAAGCGCAAATATATTCAGGGCGGCAGGATTTGCGCGTTTGCATTCTGAGAGCGGGGGAATGAGAGCAGATCCGAAATTCGCTGAGACGGGTCGGGGGTGATGGATTAACGACCGTGAGGGAAATTGTTCAGCAATCCTGAAGCGCGGGAGAAGGCGTTCTGACGTGAAAGGAGCACACAAAGCACAAAGAGGAATTACCGACAAACCCCCCCCCCCCCCCCCCCAGCCCTGAAAGCACAGGCTCTGTATCAGCAGGGCTTTGTGAGTCCAACAGGCCTCGAGGGGCCAGGAGGTTAAAGGAATCCTGTGGTAGCTAGTGTGGCAAACTGAAACGGATAATGCATACAATATAAAAATAATAAATCAGATAAAGGACAATATTCATATTCAAAGTTTATCCAAATCCTGCTGCGGTAAGAAAAAACAAAAAAAAAAAAACACATCTCCCCCAAATTTTATGTGGTTTGTATCAACTGTGACTTTGCTAAAAAAAAAAAAAATTTTTTAAAGTTTGCAAACTGGGATTGCAAGAAAAATATTCCATTGAAAAAGTAGAACTATATTCAAAGACTTGTTTGTGTTGGAAATATGCTAAAGCTCATTTTCCTAAGTGAATGAGTGTAGAAATGTAAATTGGCACACACATACACACGCGTGTGTGCACACACAAACAGCATGCGCTCGCTAGCCGCGGCTAAAAAGAATCGGAGCCTAATTTGAATGCCAGTTCTCTCGGTCCTCTTATGTTAAGGGCCTCTTCAAGCGGTGCTGTTTGCATTCAGCACCACAGACAGCTCAAACCACCTTTCCCTGCAATCTGCACACAGAGCAGAGGATGTAAGGTGTCTGTTTGTCTCCACGGCAACAAGTTCTCCTTTGGTCTCCGCCTTGAGTGGGAGTGCAGATGCGCCGTGCCGGGAATCCTCCGCAGCGAACACAAGGAGAAGCACGAAAAAACCCTGGTGCTCAATGTCAGTTTGAAATTACAGCACGGGAGCCAATGGCGGGGTGAGCAGAGCAGGGGGTGTGGCTCGCTCTCACGTTTTCCCCACTGACACTCGCAAGCCAGTTCAAGCACGGGTCTCCACGAAAGGGAGCGCCCGTGCCTGCAAAAAGACCCCCGGCCAGCAGCGGGATCAGAGAATCCACTCCGAAGATAAGAGCGCCTTTGACCCCAGTGCCTTGTCCTTGTCCCATCTGCATTGAAGCGGCTGATTCACAGCGTCTATCGCGCGTTCCTCCCAATCGCCCGCTCTTTACAAGGGCTCTTCTTTATGGCGCGGAACGGAAAGTCGAGGGTAATCAATGCTGACCTCCGCCTTTAAATCCCTCCAGCCACTGTACTGCAGGGCTGGACTGAAACCAAAGGCTCTTTTCCTGAGCGAGAGTCCCCTGATCACACGCCGATACAGGAAGGGGAAAGAGCAACCGCACAGAGAAGCACCCGGGTTCCACATTCAGACGCTGTCTCTATGAAAGAGAATCTTTAAAAGTCTCCGGAACTGTCATCATTACACAGTTAGGTCAAACGAAAGAATGAAAACGCAAGAGAGACAGAGATACTGGTGCTGTAGCAGATACAGACACGGCAGAGATGTACAAAGCACAGCGCGCACACACACACACACACACACAGAGCACAGAGACATCACAGAGATGTACAAAGCACAGCGCGCACACACACACACACACACACACACAGAGCACAGAGACACACAGAGACATCACAGAGATGTACAAAGCACAGAGACACATTCGAGACACACAGCTGAGACACACAGAGACACAGCACAGAGACACACAAAGCACAGACACAGCGCACACACACGCACGCACACACACAGAGACACAGAACACACACACACAGAGGACAGAGACACACAGAGACACAGCAATGAGACACAACAGAGACACACAGAGCAAAGAGACACAACAGAGATACACAGACAGGCAAAGAAGCACAGCAAAGAGACACTGAGACACAGTAAAGAGAATCAGCAAAACAGGACCAACTCCCCAGTGGCACAAATACTGTATCTTCTGAGGATGCAATTGTAATGTGTATTTTACCACTCAATAATGAATGAAGACACAACATCATTTTAAACAGAACCCTACACTCAGCAAAAACCACCACTAAAGCATGGCATTGGCAGCAAGTTATAAAGATACTGTTTATCTTTTTCCTGGGCCAAGCTTTTTACAACAGTCTACACGCTTTGGGTCCACTTGTTCATACAGAACTTTTACAATGTGCTTCATAAAGCCTTGAAAAAGCAAAGTACATTTGGCAGAGAACGCCAAGTTGGCAGATTTCTCTCTCACCCTGGGTGAATTATTTTCATTTCCTTGCTTATCTCTCTCCTCCATCTGTAAATTCCTCAGTCCCAACTTTCTCCATCAGTAAATTCCTCCATCTCTCTCTCCCAGTCTTCCTCAATCCTCAAACTCTTCTCAATTACTTTCCTCTTTCTCTCCCTCTCCCTGCTGCGACTTCCTTCCATCCAACTCTCAGAGGAAAAGAAGCAGACCCTGGTTCACTGAGACCAGCTGACCTGAGTCAGACAGGTAAACGCTCTCACCCTCAGAACAGACGAAAAGGCAGAAGGGATGGAGAAATACAGATTATATAAATACAATGTCATGCCCTGCCATATTATCACAGAGTGGAGGCAATTAAGAAAAATTGTGCGTTGACCAAAAACACTTTAGAAGATTTCCCTCAAAGACAGTCAGTGAAAGAGCACTGGATAAGTGGCATTAAAACACTAAAACTAAGACAAAGTCTAGAGATGAAATAAGTGAAATGGCTGTAAGGGCTCCACACAGCCCAGAGCCCAGCCTGAGGGCCTCGTCTGTCACACCGCACAGCTGGAAGCATCCCCCAGGAGTTGCTCTCAACACCAGGGCCGGATTCAACACAAACACTGACAACAAATCAATACTGACAAATATACATATACAGCCTCCACTGTCAATGGAGAGAGTGGCCAGTGCAGAGTATAACCACCACCCCCCCCCCCCCCCCCCCCCCCAATGACTTCCCGCAGCTTTACAGAAGGGTCAGGCTGTCTCCCCCCAGACTGATCGATGCTGTGCTTCATATTTCTATGGTGCCTAGAGGGAATTCCCCCTGCCCCTCCCCCACAACTCAACCTCTCCATGATAAATTTTCCCTCCTTGGTGGACATGTTTTTTATTATTTTAATAAATTGCTCTTGAACTGTCTATATCTTTGCAATATATTGCAATACATCAATTTTACTGATGATCAGCTTATCAGCCAAGACACTTCTGTGCAATAATTAGGTATCTGGTGATTTTATATCTTCAAGGCTACCGCAATACAGAGACCCCTGCACACTGGGTCTGGTTTGGCTCACTGTGAGCTCTGTCAGCTATGAACTGGCTCTGGGGTCTTCGTAGACAAGAAAGCCCCAAAGAAAATATTATTTTTCTCTGTTCCAGTTACAGCATCAGGTGACAAGCTAATCCCTGTCAGAGGGTCATAAATGAGACAAAACCATCCTCGAGACGGGCACTGTGGTTCTCCAGAGTTCACAGCGATGGTCGTTTCTGTGGTGCTTAGTGTTTCCTCTCAGGTGATTCCGAACAGCCCGCTTGTGTTCCCCAAGGCTCCTGACACTAGCCAGGGCATGACAGAGGTGTAATGGTGGGGCTGGTGAGACAAGGGAAGCAGAGCTGACAGATCAGTGAGCGGTTCCATAGGGGCACAAGAAGCAGAGCCCTGTACTCACTCTCCTGCTGTCTCCCCTATCTCCCTCTCGTTCTCTTCCTCCTCCTCTCGTTCTCTCCCTCTCCCTCTCGTTCTCTCCCTCTCTCTCCCTCTCTCTCAATTGCAGATGTACAGTAACATCGCCTGTCTAACTACTACTTCCTTTACAGATCCTTAGGTCTGCCTGTCTAACGTTCACTTCCCCCATTTGACAGTTATAGCCAGCACGAAGGAGACAGAACTCCTAACAACTTTCACAAGTTTATAATTAACTCCCATTGCCGCCAATAATCTGCAGTTGCCATGACAACAGACTCTCCAAACACCGAAAATAACTCGGACGTGTCAGCGCGCGGGGTGACCTACAGGGGGGAGACGATCACATGGCAGCGGAGAACATCTCCCACGCGGCGCCAGGATTCACGCCGACGCTGGGCGGCGTCGACACCCTCACCTCCTGACCGGGGGAAGTCACGCGACGGTAAGGCAATGACGTCAGCAGCCCTACTCCGATGCTACGCATCCGAATAATAAAAAACTGAGCTCTGAGGGGAATTTCATTGGGGAGAGATACTGCGGCAGCTGCACCAAACGCACCCTGCCCCCCCGAACGAAAACAACGGAATCAGCTCCTCAGGGAGAAGAGAGCACAGCCACTGAAGGACCAAACAATGTAGGGGCAATAATTCCTCACTTTCTCCCTGTCTCTGCCCCCCCCCCCCCCCCCCCCCCCCCCCTTGTCTCAATTAAATTATCAATTCAATTCAACCCCGATAAGCTTGACAGGACAATTTCCACACAGAATCAAAATGTAATAGCAGTACAATATAAGAAACAGGAACAATAATTATTATTTACCCAGCGAGCTAAAGGATTGGAAAAGGGCAACTAAAGATTTTGATTTAAAAACTTTTATTTCCAGACTGCACCTGCTCATTAAACCACAGAGAACAGGATGACAGGAGCAAAAACAAACAAACTGCACACTCAGCCCAAACTGCTCCAGAGCACTCTCACGTCAACAAAACAAACAACAACAACCACTTCACCCATCTCTCTCTCTCCCTCCATAATATCAACCTCTCTCTCCCTCCCTACCTCCTTCCCTCCCTCCATAACATCTCTGCGCCGGGTGCTGTGTGCTCAACACGGATGTCATAATCTCTCTAAAAGACGACTCCCCCGACTGCCATCTACCCTCCTCCTGCCTCAAATGCATTTCACCTCTTAATTAATGGCATTCATCATGCATACTCGGTAAGCTGTAAATGCTTTCATGGTCATGTGACAGCGACACAGACGATGAGATATCGGGGATATCTTCATCTGCGTCATTACTGCCATCCTTTCAAATTCGCTGAGTCGCAAGTGCAATTTTCCCCTAAGTTGTCGCATTTAAGCGAGAGATTATTCCCTAACAGATGCATGCTGGGATACTGCCGCACAGGGGAGATGGTGAGGAAGCAAAGTGTTTTCAGCGGGACTAGAGTGACAGAGCCACATACTGCATATATTTACATTAATTCATATAATGGAAAACACAAGGCGTTAAATTGTGATTTATCGAAATAAAAATGGCTAAATATGATGATGCTAATTAACTCTGACTGCTAAAAAAAATGTGGAAAAAACTTGCCTTAATATTCCAGGCACAACACTGGTATTCTACAATAAACACTTCAGCATGTGATAAACAGCAATTTATGGCGAAAAAACGTGTTGCCAGCAGACATCATATTCAAATGGTTTCTTTATAGGCCCTATGAAAGAGAATGAGGCTTTATCATATTACATTCTACACAGCTTAATGTTGCTCCCAAGGCATGTTCCAACAGCCCAGCTATGAAGAACCCTCAAGAAACTGAACCTGAGGAGCCATTAAAACAAGCAGCCCAGCCAGGCTTTTTAACTGAGCTACTCCACAACGCGTCCACCCAGGTCCCAGTTACCCTCCCTTCATAAATGTGTCTTATTTTAATACGTCAATTTCTTCTCATTACCCCTCAAGTCCCTTCTTCAGTAAAGAAGACAAAAAGATTAATGGACATATTAATTATGCATTGCCTCTTGAGCCAGTACTTAGTGAGTTTACCAAGGAAGGTATCAGTAGCAGTCAAATTACACCATGTCCTCTGAAACTGAGCATCCTGTTGTCCTCAGATTAGTCAGGTGTTTATTAAAAGTAATTACATAAATCAAGAAAGCAAGCATGCAAGCATGCTATCAACTCATTTTAAATACTTGGAATAATAATCATCATAATAATAATGATGATAGAAATAAGGAATATAAGGAGAATCATCATAATCATCATCATCAGGAACACCTATGAGAAAACCATACAGGCAATTAGTGAAATAAGCAATGCAGTCTTACCTTCATTAAAACAGATTCACTGAGTTTCTCCCGGTTGACAATCTTTATTGCAACTTTCTGACATGTGACACAGTGGATGCCCAGCTTCACCAGACCTGTGAAACAAGAGGGAGCCTTCAGTTAGGGGGTGACATGGTTTGCATCCTTATTGAAAGTTAGCACACTAATGTCATCTTACATGTCAATAAAAATATGCACTAACACAACACAATTCAACAAGCAAACACACAATTCAACAAGCAAACACAGTCATACTTGTTGAATTGTTAGTGCATGCACACATACAAACTTTCAAAGAAAGTTTGTATATTCAGGAGTGAATATTTTAGGACACATTTTGAAACTGATCCCAACACAGGAAGTGTAAATGGTATCAGATAATAACAACCAGCCTTGAAAAAAATGACATCAGAATGGGCCACATCACAGCCACAGTGGAAGCCTGTGTTCTCACTGAGCTCCACCGAAAGAAAGGAAATCTCATTGTGTGTCACAGTGCCCCAGCACGCCCATGCTTATTACTGACACTCATATTCCAGCACCGGCACATACATCAATATTTCAGCACTGATTGCCCCTCTGGATCGCCTGGGCCCAGGGCTGTGGGAGGATCCAGGTGGGCTGTGGGGAACAAACCCCGCCCCCGTAAGCGCCTTGTAGTCCCCTCGGTCTTCCGCGCCGAGTTAGAGCCGGGATGAGATCATCTCTGACACTCCTGACATCTCATTAATCTGCGTGTCACTGCGGCACACGGGCCCAGGGGCCGGAGCGAGCGGCTGCCAGGCCTTCGGAGGAAGACCGTCTGCATCATGTGAGATAATGAGCGTTTCATCGAGAGTTTAACTCCCTCAGACAGACACATGTGGCACAAAGAAACCGTCACGGAGGCACACCCGGTGAACGTGCATCACCAGCAGGAAACCGCGGTGCGAACCAGCCTACGGGTCAACGCTGATGGAGACAGTGAGAGGTTCGAACGCCGGCCGTGAATACGATATCTGCGGCGTTTGGGAGCCTGATGTTAACAGAATGAGTGAGGCGTCCGGAAGCTTGACGTTAAGAAAATGCGTGAAACGTCTGGAAGGGCATTTTCTCTCAAACACACACATATGTACATACAAACACATGCACACATAAGGAGAGAGAGACAGAGACAGCAAGAGAGAGAAGAGCTCAAGGAGTTATCTAGTGAAGGCTTTGAACAGCTTCAGAGCTGCTCTCTATCACAGTGCCAGGGTTTGGGTCACCATACGGAAATAGCCAAGATTACCACTTCAGAGTACTGCAGCTTTATTCATCTCCTCTTCCTGAATCCAAAAGGAATTTCTCTTATCCAAAAGAACTTTTAACACACCTGCATCAAAGCAATGGATTCTCCCAGCACCTCCCCTACATCACAGCAGAATGGACCCTTCCAACTCAGCTGCAGGCATTTCAGCAGAACAAGGGGAATCCCCGCCTACCTATCAACAGTCTTCCAGGGGCTGTATTTTAGTTATTCTGGCAGTATTTTATTGCTCTTTCAAGCTTCTATGGGCAGCAAGTCCCTTTACGGCGAGTTGTAAAATGTCCGTTCAGTGTCTCGTTTCACAAGCGCTGCACACATTTAGGGGGGAGGTGACCGACGACCAAGAGAAAATGACCTTTCAGAAATTATCCATTCAATACAACGATCATTAAACAAAGTAGGGAAAAGCAACAGAGCCATGGAGGAAAGTACAGTGGTGATTAATAAAGCAATCAACTGCAGTCATCCTCAGTGTACCATGCACACATTGTGTGGGTTTACATTTAGTGCCGCACGTCATAGCACCATTACCATTAGGGACAGGCACGAGCAATGGATTGATCGATTGCCTGTCGGATACGTGCCTGCTCGATCCTTATTTTCTCAAAAAGGCTATGCAAGTACAACTAGGTGTCGGAACTTGGCTTCATTTATTAATTTATCATGAAGTAGCCAATGTAAAATAAAATAAAAAGAAGAAATACATTAAGATAGAGGACATTTGTTCATCTAATATGAACAGAATAAAGCAAGTATATATTTTCAAATGCATGTTTTGATTGCAATTGCAATTATGCTTTTCGTTTGTAAGCTGTATAAGTGAGATAATGTCAGAGCGGCTGAGCATTATGCAGTTTTAATGCCCTGCACTGAGGGAAATTGCCCGAGGCAAATTTACTACCTCCGTCAACTGTAATAAAAACACACATTTCAAAATATACGATTCCACTGAAAAGGAAACATCATTACTTAAGTATTCCAGCAAATACTCCATACCCTATAGGCTGCCACTTAGGGACCAACACGTCTTTCTAGTTCCTCTGCCGGGTAACCCACTCCTTCCCATTTTATTTCCTTCTCTACTAAATATTTTGTGTTGCAAAGCACAAACATTAGCTTCAGTAAAGTCTACGGGCTTCACACTAGCATAACGACTACCTTGATAACGACTGAACTGATTCAGTACAGGCCTCTGCTGCTAACTAGCCACATGCCTTCCGGACTTCACTTGAAATCAGTAAGTAGGCTGACCTTTACAGCTTGGTGCTATGGATCACCAAAAAAAACTATATTGTATTTTGTACTTTGTCTCTGTGATTCACCTAGATTTCTCTGCATTTACTTGTATATCATTCAGCACAAAAGCATCTGCTAAATGTAAATGTGAACTGTTCACTCTTATTTCTCACAGGTTGAGTCACTGCGTTCTCGTATCTGAAAGCGATGTGCTGTTCTGGTCGCTTGCCTCTCAGCCAGTCAGAAAATGCTTGTTTTCAGTGGTACGGGGATCTGATAATTGTTCCATTCAAACAATCTAGTTTGCCAAAGTGCAGTAATTGCTCAAAAGCTGGCCATGTTGGTAAAGAAAGCCTCTTACAGACGAGGAGATCTCTATTAAAGAGGCCTTTTAGAGCTCTTTTAAACAGTGACATGCTTTCCGGCAACGTACAATGGGTAATATCTTACATCTGAGTCAGAACACAGTCAGAAAGGTTCTCATTCAACAGTGAAATGGTAGCATGCTGTGGCAAGCGTGCTTCAGGCAATGTGGAGGACACCTGTGGATGAAGGAGGTGAAGCGGTAGGACCCCAGCTGCACACTCACAACAGATGAGGGAGAGTCCCGCTGCCCTTCTGCCAATTATTCAGAAACCTTCAGAAACTATTGCCTATAAAGTGTGCAAATCCATATGCAAGATCTCTCTTTGTAGCAGGTAGCATAAACGCAAAGGATCCATGTAACATGTTTTTTTTTTCCCCCAGAAGAAATGCACTACTCTGGAGTGACTTAAAGAAATGAAATTCCCTCAGTAACTACCCGTCACCCCCACAGGCACCACCCAGATCTCCACAGCACCCAATTGCCTTCCCCACCTGCTCTCCACCCTCCATTCACTGCAGAACAGCGTCTTTAAAATATTTTGATCACATCCTCTCTGAAAAGGCAGATTTAGAGTAATTATCCACCCGGCAGAGTGAAAGGCGAAAGCGGGGTTGTGTAATGCAGACGGGCTGGGGCACGCAGACAGGGCGACAACTGCAGACGAGACAGGAAGTGACCTCTGTAAGCAGGAAGTACCATGCGCGCAAGGGCAGCACCAGCATACGTATTCTGAAGCTGCCCTTATTGTGAAGCACACTGTGGAGGCTCTGATTGGTACAACAGAGGGCCCAGGCCAAAGAGAGGCTCCTTAGGCATGGCAACCACTATGACTCGACAAACGACACTGCATTTCATATGAATGCTTCCTAAATAGTACTACATTTTTAAGCGTGTTTTTTTTTCCGCTTGCAAATCTATACCTCAGAAATATTCATGTAAAAGTGAAAGTTTTTGACATTTGCTAGCTTACATCAATTTGCTAGGCTGGCAGAGTGAAATGGCAATTTTCCAATCATTTAACAATTTTACAATTTAGAAATCTGGCAGACACCTAGGCAATAAGGCAAGATGATTTCCAGAAGGCTTAAGACTACAAACAATGTGCTTACTCCTAAGTGCACCAATAACTATAGCTAAACCAGAAACCAGAAATGCATAGAAATGCTGACAGATGGTGTAGCAAACAGTAAAGTATGTGTTTGGGTTTCTGTGCTGTAAAACTGCATGCTAGGGCGTCTGTGCTGTAAAACCACATTCTGGGGTTTCTGTGCGCGTTTGAGTGTTTGTGCTGTAAACCGTCTTTGAATGACTGTGCTGTAAACTGCATATTTTGGTGCCTGTGCTGTAAACTGCATGTTTAGGGGCTTGCTTTAAAATGGCCGTTCGTGTATTGTGTGTTTAAATAAATAAATGTAATGAACCAAAATGTTATTACTTTCACAAGGGAGTATGTCAACAACATTTACTGGGTTATCATGGCAATACAGATATAGATAAATGTAATACATCACAATACTGATAAAAGATACAGAGATATGCCTGCATACTCAAGAACAGACATCGCCTGTGGGAAAATAAGCAGTGTAGCAGAAACTAAGTTCAAGTTTTCAAATTCCTCCCACATATTTCTAAATTTTGATGGATGAACTTTCACACAACTAAAAATTCCAAGGCACTGAAAGGGTGGTAGGTGGAGGTGGCCATGTGTCCTTATTGATATCTGCAGCCATTATTATTGTAAATAAAGATATAGAGACTTTATCATGACGTCATTAAGATTCATCAGTTTCCTGCTCTGTGTGGGGAAGCCTCATGGGTCAGAGTCTGGGGCAGGCTAGGGGCACCCTGCGTATGAATGCTCATAACCTGCACTAAGAAACCTGGGAACTGCGTTAAACAGGAGGAGTATATTGCAATGAGCTGAAACTCTTGGCTGAAATAACTGCCATACTAAAAGAAAATTATCTCTGCTGAATAACATCATGGTCATTTTTATAGTTCATCTGCTCTGACAATTCTCAAACAAAAACCTTACAGCCCAGGAGTGTCATTAATACTGAGTCATAATGAAGGCTACAAAAACCCAAATGCTTATGTGCATGTTAATTAAAAATATTTATTCAGTATGATTCTCCACATATCTATAACTTTTATTGCATTTACTTGACTTTCATTGTATCGCAAAGACTCAGTGCAACTCAATGGATTTCTCTGACTCCTGGGATATTCTTAGTGAATCAGTAACTCCTGGGATAGCTCAGAGTCTCTATGACTCCTAACGTAGGTCAGTGCACTGTATATCTGTGACTCCAAGCACAGCTCAGTGTACCGTCTCTGTGACTCCTAGCAGCTCAGTGTACTTTACCTCTGTGACTCCTAGAATAGCTCAATGATAATATTTTAGATGGGATGTCTTAGTGAAACTGTAACCCATAACACAGCACAGTGCATTGTATCTCTGTGAGTCCTAGCATAGCTCAGTGTACTGCATCTCAGTGACTCTCCATCTAAGTCCACGGGAAAACTTTAAACGCAAATGTGATATGAAATGTCTACATCTCTATAAAATCCTCAGCATCCCGTTTCAGAGGCGCTGTGGAGGAGAGCATGCTGGGGTCCCAGGGGCATATACACTTGGCTGTCAGAACCGGCTCTGGGGCCAAAAGCGACTGATGCGCTCTGAGACCCTGAATTCTAAATGAATCCTGGCAGAGGTGAACTCTGCAGGCTGTCCAGCATAACACTCAATTAGAGGGAACTTGTCTGGGTTAAATGAGCGGAGGAGAGAATGCCCTTTGGGTGGGGGAGAAGTGAGGGATATATCATTAGAGCTTCTCTTTCCTCCTCTACCTTCCCTCCGTAATTATTCCCTCCATCTGCACAGCAACATCTTCCGTGTTAAATCAGCACGGGCACTTCTAACTGTCATAGAGTGCACGCAATGCCTTCTGGAACCTTCGGTCAAATAAACTCTGTGAGAGCTGAACTAACACTGAACACTTTGCTTCTGCTTCTCCTCGGCGCAGGTTTGCTTTTTGTGCTGAGTGAGTTATTGCGTGCTGCCTCAACACTCTCCGTATTAAACAAAGGGCGAAACCGCCAGAGAAAAAGCCAGTGCTGCTTTGCTGTTTTCCTCATTTATTTCTGACAGGGGAGAACAGATTGCACCGCCACGCAAAGCCTTGGCAGAATGGGATAAGATGCACACTCTTCAAAGCCTTCATTTTAATACAATTATACAAAATTATGCAATATATTATATAATAAAGAATATTAGCTGAGATAAACACATTGTGCACAACATTCACGCTGTGAAGGCTATTTAGTCATGTGCAACTCAAAGCTCTCCCAGCACCCGTGTCTCGCTCTCTCCATTTCTCCCTCCCTCCCTCTCTCTCTCTCCCTCCCTCCCTCTCTCTCTCTAACCCTCCCTCCATTCCTCTCTCTCCATCCCTCCCTCCTTCCCTCCCTCTCTCTCTCCACTCCTCATCTCATTCTCCGTGCATCTCTGTTTAGTTCTTGTTAAAGCGCCTCTCGACCGGGTCGAGCGGCGAATCCAGAAACGCGGCCGCGTTATTCCGTCCGCACGCTCACTTTAACAGCCTCTGTTTGAGCCTGCGGAGCTGCGGAGTTGCAGGCTCCCTGAAATACGGCCGGACGCTGCGCCTCCTCCGCCCGCTCCTGGAGGCTCCGAGCGACCTCCTCTTCCTTCTCCTCCCCCTGCCCCACAGGACAGACCACACTCAGCTCGTCTGGATTACAACAGGTTACTCAGCTCAGACAAGGCCAGGCCACAGGAGACTCTAATGAGCACCGCTAACAGATAATACCCCAATCAGCACCACTAACAGATCATTCCCTAACATCATAACAAACTGCCAAACTATTTTCAAATAAAAGCTATCATTGAAGGTACCAGAAAGAGGACTTGTACACTATTAATGTAAGAAAGATATCAAAGATACTGAAAAAGTCATACGCACGTAAACATACAAGAAAACATAATGGACACTGCCCTTGAGTCTTATTATGCAAGACAGAGAGATAATATTTTCTTAGGTTTTATACATGACACCAGGTCATACAAGCCAAAAACTGTTTTTTTCTTCCCACCGGGGAGTTTTTATTTTTATTTTATTTTTTGACCTCAACTGCTAATTTTTGGGGGGTTCAGGCCAAGTTTTTTTGCAAATCAAATTAAATTGCACTGAAAATAAAAATCCAAAGTTTAACTTCAACAAAAATAGACTGTAGAGGGGTTTTATTTAATAAGGAGTCACCAGAAGAATGACCTGAAAAATGTAATGATAAAAATCACACCAAAGCTTTTCCTTTCACTGGACATGCAATGGCATCATGGCCATAGGACTTGCTCCTACCATGACCAGCGACACAAACACAAAGAGTACTGCAGTGGGCAAGAGAACGAGCCTCTAATTGCACTATCGCTTGTTCTAATGTAGTGAGATACACAGAACTGAAATACAGAAATGACGTAGGTACTTCGGTTTTGCTCTCCCAACTGGAGTGCCAGACCAATCTGTGTGCTGCAGCTCTATTGGAACTGAGCTGTGTTGATTCTGCTGGGGTTTTGCGATGACGTGGGGTGGGGTGGGGTGGGGGGGTGGGAGATGGGGGACCGGAAAAAGAGGCCATCAAAGAGAAGATGGCCCAAAAGCAGCTGTTTTCCGCGATGTTCAGCTCTCCACAAACGCAGAGACTGAGGGTCAGAAGCGCTTTGGCGGAGAGCTGGAGCTCGGCGCACCGAGGTTTACAGCTTAACGGCAGCCCCAGGAGACGCACAAAAGGCTTCAGGAGCAGTAGGATCGGGCCGTGAAACAGACTGTAATGAGAAGCCATTCATTTTACTGAGTTAAAAGGGGAACTCAAAGCTAACTACCAGAAGCGCCTCGATGTACACGCTGCTCCACTTTCACACGGAAACATATTCAGGCCGCTGGAAACGGAAAGAGAACCGGGGCTAAATGTCTCAGAGAAAGCAAGGAAGAGAAGAAGTAGATTTTTTTTATGGTGCTGGGGATCCGCGTAGAATTTGGGAAACAAGCAGAATTTGGGATGCAGGTACGATGTGGGGGTACGGCCGGGTAGGACTGGGGGCACAAGCAGGATGTGCCTTTTTTTTTTACAGCCACATCTTCCCCCTGTTCCATAAAGCCCTGCACTGCGCAGCAAATTAAGATGCAATGTCTTCATATAGAACACCCCTAATTACCACACCTTCACACACAAGCTGAGGGGGTAGTGTGAGGAGTGGGGCGCGGGGGGTGGGGGCGGGGGGGCTCCACATCAGCAGCCATCATCGGGGCTGTTGACACATTCTTAAGGAGCAGTTCATTTGCGCGACTCTCGGCTTCATCGCCGCGCCTGCACAGGAGACCTCATTATGCAGCCTGCTGAATATTAATGGCGCAGCCAGGGACCTTCTGCTCTATTCTATTAGCCGTCCCTGCCTTTCAGCTAACAATCCACAAAGACACGCCGGGCCTGCCTTCGCCCCTCTCTCTCTCTCTCTCTCTCTCTCTGTCTGTCTCTTCATCCCTCGCTCTCCAATTCTCTCCCTCCCTCCCTCTCTCTCTGTCTCAGTGTACAACTTCCCCACAAAGTCATCTCCAACAGGGGTGACAGAGGAGATGGGGGTGAAGAAAGACAGGGACATTTTGGGTACATTGGGGGACAGCTACACCCCCCAGTGCTGAGCACACAGGAATGTGCTCCCTAAGTGATGTATTTGCATATGAATATTCAGCATTGAATGGGTATGTCGAGTATGAATATTAGTACTGCAGCAGTAAATTGACTATGAATAATAATATTGCAGTTGACAAAAGCTGGCATATGAACAAAATTGTGCGAGTGCACGGATAGTTTGCTTACAAATAATAATTTCACAGCAGAAGATGGAAGTGCTTCTTATGAATAATAATATCACAGCAGTGAATGGCAGCATTTCATATGAATAATATCATAGTTGTAAATGTCTAAGTTGCATATGCACAGAATCTCTGTAGTGAATGCATATGCTGCATATGAATAATACTGCAGCAGTCAATAGATGTGTTGTGTATGAGTAATATTGTGGTTGTGAATGGGTGTGTTGCATATGAATATTACAGCAGTGAATGGGGCATTTTGCATTTCAATAATATCACAAAAGTGTCTGAATATGTAAGTGATTCTGGAGCGCAGCCAAGGATTTGCAGCTCATTTTTTAATAGGAAGTTGTGTAAGTGTAAGTTGGAAGGAGTCTCATAGACAAAGAAGCCAAATCTACCCACAATGCACCACGGGTCACATTTCACCCTGACGCAAGTCCCTCTTCATGGAGGAAGAGTGTGAGCAGACAGATGTACAGATGACCTTCCTCAAGCTGCGGGACCTCCCTCTTGGGCTGATTAGCGTGTGTCTTAAAGAGCAGCTGCAGGAATTACAGAAAGCAATCAGGAAGCGCTGTACTGAGAGCAGGCGGGAGGGCTGGTGTCCCAGGCCAAGCCAAGCTGAGGATGGAGAGAGACCAATCAGCACCCAGCACCCTGCAAAATCCACCCTGAACCCTGTGCCCTACACCTGGCAACCTGCACCCTGAGCCCTACAACCAGCAACCTGCGCCCTGTGCTCTACACCCGCCAATCTGCACCCTACATCTGGCAACCTGTGTCTTGCACTTTGGACCCTTCACCCTACACCCTGAGCTATGGATCCATGACTCCCCTCCACCCTCAGAGGGAGGACTAATGAGCCATGCCTAGCCACTGCGTCAGGATCACATGCACACACACACCTGGCTCAATCCAGTGTGAGGCCACTCAGACCCACAGATTCAGCAAGCCATGAGCTGCACGGGCGTGTACACCACAGTGTGTTCAAACGGACACGCCCGCCGCTCGTCCAGGTAGCGGGGTCAGCGACGCGTGCCGAGGAGCCCAGAGCCCGCCTCTTCAGCCAATCAATTTCTCCTCTTCCTCCGGGCCGTGATTCACAGCAGCTCTAACCTCACGCACTCCTCAGAGCCCATGACAAATAACCCCACCCTCCAGTGACACTCTGTCATACACTGCGGGGGCAAGAGACGGCGGGGCTTAAAATGGCAAGAGAGGATTTGATAGCAAACTCTCCCAGAAGGGAAAATAAAGAGCACATCACAGTAAGATAGATGTGTGTGAGCGTGCATGTGCTGAAGAAAGACAGCAGAGGAACGAGCACTGGAGGATGCAGTACCGGTTCTGTCCAGCAGGGTGCCTGAGCCACAGTACATTCCATGCTACTAGAAATCTGTTCACTCGACTGCTGCATCACGTACACTAAATGCATAAAAGCAGAAGCACATTACTGATCAGAGAGCAGAGGAAGCTCAGACAGACTGCAGACACCAGCCTACATGATCTGTGGTAAACTGCCAAATTCTGACACAAGCAGACCTTTGTAAACTGACTGCCAAACTCTGATACAAGCACCGACTGCCAAAATAAATTTAAAACTCAGATCATCACTCTGTGAAACACACAGATAGCCCAATGATACCTGAACTTTACAGTTCACTCTAAAAAATGGTACCAATACCTAAAGAGCAAAGGCTCCAAGGCTCACTCTACAAGATGGTGGCACAGCACCAAAAACGCTGAAAACTCAGCTGGACCGGCACATTTCCCCCATCCTGATCCTGTGTTATACAAGGGAAAAGTTTACATTTTACATTTTAGTTTATAAATGAAAAAAAGAATAAATATTCATCATCTATGTTTAAGACAAAGGAGAAGAAGCCATCCAACACCATGCATTAAAACACAGATTGGTAAATTTAATACACGTAATTTGGTAAGAACAAGCACATAAAACAGAATTCACTGATGATATGCTGACATTAATCATTAGGCGGATGCGTTAAAATAAAAGGTAGGGCTGCTGTCCATTTAATACAGTTAAGACAGCATTCAGTGTGTGGCTGTGTCCCCGGGTCTTGTACTGCAGCCTCAGTTAGCCTGGGCTGACTGTAGCACAGCCTACAGAGTGAGCAATGCAGGAGCAAGGATTGTCCATATCTCATCTCGCACCACCCTGGCAACCCAGCTCTGATTAACGGGGCTCCTGCAGGCAGCCTGTGCCAGATGCGCAGTGAGTGTATTCCTCCGTATACTCAGAGACTGCGCAGCAAGACGAGGCCCACATACAAGGACAACCGAGACATTCAGAAATGGGCTAAAAACTGAAACTAAAAATCAGGGAATTAAGAGAGACAAAACTCAGATTGAAGATAAAGAGACACCACTGGAATAACGACTGAAACCAGGAGTCAAATTTAAGATGAAAAGCACTTGCTATTTTGAAGCGTTCCTTAATGAAGCACTTGCCAAGACTGAGGAGGAATGGTACTGCATTAGAAATATGCAGTGCTTCCCTCATTAGGATTTTAACTTGCAGCCTCTCCTCCCCAAATCCCTGCTGGCTTCGCCGCCATGCCGGCCTGACTCAGACTCGGCCTCTGCGGTGAGATCAGTGCCGCCTGGCGTGTTTGCGTGTTCAACTCCATCGGGTCACCGTGTGTTAATGAATAAGTCAGAGGAGCTGAATCAGCCTCCTCAGAAGTTTGTGTGCAGTGACTTTTCCCCCAGCAAGGCCGTCGTCTGTGTTCCGATTCCAAGCAGGCTCTTTAAACAGAATGCAAAACAGGAATGTACTCTCCATTTTTAAAGTGCCTCTTAAATTTCACAATTTTTCCATCAATCCACCTCCCCCCCCCATCATCATTCTCAAGTGGGAGAGACCATAATAAAAACCTCAGATGCTACTTAGTGTCATAATCCTTCCCAATTTCGTGACATGTTTATAGACTAAATTTATATTTGCAAGCAGATAGCAAAATCATTTAGGTCATACACAATATGCTATATGTAAGATATACACACATATTTCCTCCTACAAGCAGAGTTCCTCTTTAAACGTCACGTCACATTCAGCACCATGGCCAGAGTTCAAACAACCTCACTCACAAAATACACTTAAAATCCCTTCAAATATGCCTTTCTGTAAGCAGTGTGTTAAAAACCAAGACCACTTTATCTCTACAATGCCATATGCACAGTTTTTTAACAACACGCTTTGTTGAAGAGATTCAAGACATCACCTCAGTGTTGACTATTCAGCCATTTAAAAAGAGCATTCGATTCACAGAAGGATCATTACCTTTTGCTCAATTTAACAAATACTGCAGAAAGAGGCAGAGAAAATTTCTGAGAAAATGTTGCTATTGTTTTTTTATACATGTTGTTGATGTACCACATAGAAGTACATTCAGACACTCCCCTGTTCCTACAACTGGAAAGAGAGGTGTATGTAAAGCCTATGTTCTCTCCTCCCTCATCCTTCAATACACCTTACCTCCTCCATCCCTCCATTTGCAGGCTGTAGGCCAACACGCTTCCACCTGCATGCTAGTCCGGGTTACCCTGTTCTTCAAACTCCATCTATAATGATGGATGGAGAAGCACTCACATTGCACCTTACATGATAGATAAGGAAGCTTATCTGGTGCCACGCCCTTGAATTACCCTTGAGCGCCGTTCATCTCCCGAACACCGAGCGCAATTTCCACTCCAATATTTCAAAGCCCATTGGCGCAGCATAACCCTGATTATAACCTTCCTTCTCTCGTTCCCTCTATCTCTCATTCCCTCTGAAAGATTGATACCACCCAAAGTTCTCCTGTCAGCCAATACGAAATTCTGACCCTCATTCAGTACAGTGAGCTGACACGCCGGTAGTGTAGCTCTGATATGTACCCCTGACGCCCAGAGTGCCTTTCATCCCAAATCCAAAATATATTGATAAATTACCTGAGAAAGGATCCCACATGGTTCATAAAGTATATCCAAATCAACTTGTCAAGCGAAAGCAGCTTTCATTCTTTATTAAAGAGAGGGAATAGCAAACTTCCTTCCTTTCAGGGCTTCATATCCACACAGTGAGCAATTGAACCGTTTTTCATTACCCCTGACAGTAACGCCACAGTATTTTGGACCAAACATTTTCTCACTCGCTCTCTCTCTCTCCCCCTTTCATTCTCTCATTTGTGTTATTCTGAGCGAGTTGACGGGACCCAGGTGCTAACCTGTCAGTCCGGCAGTGTCAGCGCTCATCACAGGCTGATGGGATTCTGGAGCGCAGTGAGGTGAGATTAAATCTCATCACGGGTTGTGGCGGCTGTATGAATGTGACTACAGGCCACGGGGGAAACCCTGCAGGAGCTGGTACACGCTGCTCACCAATACCCTAACTAGCTTCCCACATCTCATCCCCGCTCAATCAGTCAACAGTGAGCAAAAAATAAAATAATATCAACTAAGCAGCCATTCCAAATAAAAGCCTGCTAAACTCATTTGGTGTCATATGATGTTTCTTTCATTGCGTTAAGAGGGTCTATCTACCATGAACATGTATTCTTTGTTTCTTTGACGGAGGATTTTATGTAAAAGGGAACCGAACACACTCGTACGCACACACAGCAGTGGCTGGTTGGGGAGGCATATGCAGAGATTCAAGAGAAGTGGCTAATGGATGTTTATTCCCAGTTTGCCTCCAGCCATTTTGGATAAGGGATTTTTTATGTATTTTTATTAATACTCCAGATATGGGAGTTCATTATTACCCCAGGTCCAGGTGATTGTCCCCAGCCCCAGTACAACCAGTTTTCCCATCAGCTCATAGAATGCAAAGGTTTACTGAAAACCAATACTGTCACCCTTTGTCCAAATGCTCTCCATGAACATACCGTGCACTTCGAATATATACGGCAACTGCTGCTCTACTTGCCATAGTAGTTTCTATTTTCAACCCTTTGATTAACTGCATTGTCTGGCATTGGAGCTGCGCTAGCAGCTTTGGGTAAAGACTGGGAACTCTGGGTAATCCCTCTGATTTCCTTTAATGGGGTCCCTGTAGCAGCGGGGGCTGGGTGATGGAGCCACTTCAAGGGCACATTCTCCTTAGCATCTTCTGCGCTAGCGTACACAACCAGGCTGCATCTACACATGATCGCTCACTCACTCAGAGCTATTTATTTATTCACTTTTCCTCAATGCAAATCCTCCCCTTTATGCAAATATGACTAGGGAAAGATATTTGGAACCACGTCCATGGAAAATGGAAAATGCTCACACCTGCATTATTACAGGATGAGAGAGAAAAACAGGTAAGTTGGTGGCTCATCTTCATGTGGATTACACCTACCTGTCTGCTGTGAAGAGTCACAATCATGAATGGACTCTAACTCAGGCTTTGTCAAGCTGCAATCTTTCCATTAATTCCAAACAAATGAGAAAATGCACAGGAGCCACTTTTTTAACTAGCCATTTTATTAATTACAGGTAGTTGCCAGAACTTCCCCTTATTGATTTGACTGTGTACCCCATGCATAATGCCATGTGATTTAAATTGTGTAAGTAGGTGAAAAATAGCTTGGTCAGGGATAAATGAGAAAATTATGACCCAGGGACATCTTCCTATAGGGAAACACAAGCATACAGACATACTCTCTGACCATTGCAAGCGCACACGCGTGCGAACACACACACACAGATACACACACATTTGTACATACATATTTAAATTGGGGGTACCTCCAGGATCATACTGAACCCACACTATGGAGTCAAGCTCAAGATGCCTATGATATCTATGATAACGCACATTAGCAGCTGCATTAAAAATTCTCCTGTCTTAAATAATAAATTTTGAAGCATTCATCATTGCTGGTGAGGACACATCTGGCTGAAATTTCTGTGATTGCATAGTTCATCAATAGCGGCCCTTCCCTTTTATATTAAAATGTACGGGAGGAAATTAAACAAAGGAATTGTGCCAATATAACAGAAGTGGTCCCATGACCTAAAGCAAATCTTCCAGATCTAACCTATCTAGCAATGCACCCACGAATCACACAAGTGCCTCCTGAAACACAGTTTGGTTCTGAGCACGAACGCAAAGGTCATTTCTCATTTCCCTACTGCTCATTCAAGCATCAACCACAAGACGAGCTCCACGGCACAATTTTACCTCTCACTCTCGTCAAGAAACAGACTGGAAAAGGAATTAGGAATTCAGAGCAATGGCAAAGATTGAAATAATTCCAATATATCTCCAACAAAGGGCTCTCTGGTTTGAATGCAGCCTCTGGTCTTAACAAGAACAGCTCCCTCTGCAGGGCCATTAAATACCACTTTAACACCCATAAGTGAATTAAGACAGGCCTCATCTCAACTAAGCACAGAGAGGGATCCCAAGATTTCACGTCTCCTCCAATCAGACCCTTTTACTCATCTGACCTCATTTCTCATGGTTCTCAGGCTTCCAGATTAATACCGAGACTCAAAGTTAGACAGAAGTGCTGACAGATGTTCCAATAATCTCTTTAATTAGATTTTTGGCCATAAATCCACACAATTTTTATTAGCATGAAATAAAAAGGCAAATTGAATGTAGCCATTGGATGATGACTGCTCCCAGCAAAGCTGAACTCAGTGAAGATTTGAAAATGAGAAGAGAATTCGACAAGAAGAATTATCTGATCCAGCACTACACCACCGCTCACACATACATTAAATAACCAAAAGTATCTGGACAGCCCTTGGTCTGAGGCTATTTTTCACGGTTTGGGCTAGGCCCTTAGTTCCAGTGAAGGCTAATCTTAATGTAATGACATTCTAGATGATTCTGTGTTTCCAACTTTGTGGCAACAGTTTGGGAAAACAGTTTCCTGTTTCAGCATGACAATGCCTCCAGCGCACAGCGAGGTCGATATACAAATGGTTTTGGTGAGATTGATGTGGAAGAACTTGACTGGCCTGCCCACGGCACTGGCCTCAACCCATTCAACACCTTTGGGATCAATTGGAAAGCCAACTGTGTGCCAGGCCTAATCGCCCAATCAGTGCCCAACCTCACTAATGCTCTTCTGGCTGAATGGAATCAAATGCCAGCAGCAATGCTCCAGCAACTAGTATAAAGCCTTACCAGAAGGGCAGAGGTTGTTATAGGAGCAAAGGGTGAACCAACTCCATATTAATGCCCACAATTTTGGATGAGAAGTTGGACATAAGGTGTCCACATACTTTCGGCCAGGTCGTGTATCGCTCTGATTCTACAAAACATAAAGCACACAGTGCTATGGGCCAGTAATGAAGCCCATTATAGCCCAGTCCTGATTTATTTCCATTCAATAAACCATTCCACCATCTCACACCTCAAACCATCCACAAGCTTAAACTCAAACCATTTCATCAGCTTAACCCATTCCTTCATTTCATATCACGGTCAAACCTTCAATAAACCACCTTACATTCAACAAGACCATGCACTGACCACGCCATGAATCATACTCTCTTTGATGCTAAATGCAATTCCAAACCTGATCATTCGTTCTGTGCTCACATTTCTATAGTTGGGGACCACTGGGTGGAAAAGAACATCTCATTTATTTTTTCAGGCAGGTACAGGTCACTATGCTCACCGATATAAACATGGTAAAGGTAAACTGACACACTCTTATGCAAGTATGCATCACGCATCTGAGCCAAAAAAGATATATAAAGGAAGACAACACAAAAAAAAGGTAGCACTGCCAGAGGCAAACATCAGTGGTACACAGAGGATGAGTAAAAGATGTCAGCACTGAGATAAAGAAGGCTTTTCAATAGTATTTGTAATTTTCCTTCTAAAGGCACCTCACATGAAATTGAGAATGTTTTCTGACATTGGACTTGTGACAATGCAATGGAACGCAGCAGAACATTCAGCGGTTCCGCTCAGAATTCAAAGCGAGCCGGTGACTAAACGGTACGTTTGCATTGTCTCTTCTTTTTATCTGCCGCCTATTAGTCAGCGCTCTTGTGGAGAGAAGGTGAATGAGCCGAAAAACTCACGGCGAATTAACCCAAAACCATGCGGAGCTAACACAAAGGCAGAGTAAATTTAAACAAAGGCAGGGAACGCAGTGAATTCATACAATTGCAAGGTGAATTTATACAATTGCAGAGCAAACCAACACAAATTGAGGCTGTATTTGTACAAGCGCTGGGTGAATTCCTTCAAAATGGGTGAATGAATGTGCTTTGTGGTTAGCGCCGCATAGAAAATTTGAAGGGCTCTTCAACAGCAGTGACGTTAAGAGAGGAGGCGGTAGCCTTCGCACTTCCTGTATGCCTTCATCCACTGGAAGCCAGGATAGAAACAATGCGCCTGGCGAGCCGTGCGTGAGTCATGAGTCACCACACAGTCAGTGAATCCGGTGCACTGTACTCACACAGTCTCAGCCTGCACCACTGCGCTCCAGATAAAAGATAAAATGGTTATTCAGTCAGGGAGATCAGCCGGCCGGAGAATCATATACGGCTATCATCGCGTAAGACCACATGCTCAGGGTCTCTCACGGCAACCCAACGGCCACACAGATTCACGCAAGAGGCCGAGAACCATGCTGAAATATCCAGCATCGAGTCTGTAAACTCAACCCCCCTCACCTCTCAGAGCGCGCAGAGGTAATAGCAGGAAAAATTTGTGGAGGTGTTTTGAACCCCTAGTCCCATGCTGGTCACAAGGTTGAAAATATGTCACTGTGAGCACCGGAGTAAATGAGATTGGTGTATTCACTCTGTGGCACATCGTCACCCTGGACCCACCGAACACCTTCACACTCCAGGGAGCAGAGCAGGAGAAACTGGGGACATACATGGTCCTTTTTTCCCCATACAGTGAGTTCTCCTTTGTCATACTGAACACCCCAATCAGACAATAATCAACAATGCGTGGGGACGGACATGTTTTTGGATTTTCTTCTCAAATGAGGGTCTCTGTGATGGAGCGAACTCTCCGTTCCTGCCAGGACACTATCTTTTAAAACGCTCGGGTTTAAATTATGTATTTGCTTATGGTAGCGGGTGTTTGGCGTATTCCGCTTTCATGTAGTGCGCACCATTTATGTTTGCCGGTTTGTCAACTCAAACACGTTAGCTACTGTACATCTGTTCACCGTCCATAATGTACTGCTAATATCTTAAACAAACACATCTGTTTTCAAACATTAAATAGGTTTATTTTAGTATACCATGTTCAATAAACGCAATGTTAGAAGTTGCTACAAACCGTTGTTTATTTCGTTTGTTCCATTTTCAAACGGGAATGACGTAATCCGAATGTCACGATTCTGTGCAATTTTATTGGAAGCGCTGGGCATGAAGAATTGGCTATTTTAGGCGGGGGAGACGATAAGTATATTCGTTTTTTTTCGTATCCAGTTAGATATGTGATTATTAGATATAAAGTAACAACTGATAATACAGGTATAATGATTTCTATGTGTAAAAGTATACTGTAATTTCTTCTGAGATAGGCCTAATTGAATATAGTATGGAAATGGTACAGTCCAGATAATGTGTAGCAGGTCATTTGCTGTTATTAGAGTGGCTGGCAGTAAGTAGGTGTAAATGAATGGTATCACTGGTTTGCTGATTCTTTTGTTTTGTACACAGTATGTATATAAATGTTTGTATAATTGTTGGGGGAACTTTTGTAAATAAAACACCCCACTTGGGTGGCACAAGTTTGTCTCATCTCCAAAGTTCACTAAAATCTGCCGACTGACCATCCTTGTAACAATCTCTTACCAGCTCACTGCACAAGAGTGAGAGCTCCTTGTGGACATAATACAGGAGTCTGACACAGTGTTACAGTTCATTACTTATAGCAAGCAATGTCACTGCTTTCCTACATTAACAGAGAATATATGCATTCTCCTCACATTAACCTTGACTGGCTTCAATGGAAATTTCCACATTTCAACCTCTCCAAAGGATCTTTTCACGAACAGCAAAGAGCAAATCTTTACAAAATAATGTTCAGAAATCTAGTGCACAGCTGCTGGTTGTTGATGTAGCCTGGCCTTAATCAAATACCTGCAAAATAAAAAACCATATAGGCTGCAACCTGAGAACAGCAACTCTTAAAAAAGGCTGAAGATTTTATAGGAATGACTGGTCTCCCTGAGACTGGTTTTTGGAGATTACAGAGTAATACATCTGCCAACAGAGCCACACGCTACTGTGACCCAAATACAGCAGCTCTGCTCTGTGATTGGCAGAAACAGCTCTGCTCTGTGATTGGCTGAAGCAGCTCTGGGGAGAAACAGCCCGAGCTTCCTTCCCAATCATCAACTTAATAATTAATGCATTTAATGCAACTGACAAGTGCAGTATCTTTAGGGTCTGTCTGCTGACATCAATCGATGGCCAGGATACCTTTATTCCTCCCTCTTATATTGTTTACAGCGGGGCTGAATTAAAATATTCTGGACCTCTCATTGAAATTGTATGCTTATTTATTTCTCTGGGGATACAAGTCCAACAGCAATCCCCAAACTCCTCTGTTTGTAATCCAATCTTCAATTACTAATGCAATCTATAAATCATCCCTCAGTTTAACTGACAAAACAAACCGCCTGTTCTCTAACTGAGTTGTTATGATGCAGAGAGCTTCATGGTTCAGGCGCACACCCCATGATACCCCATGTGGGGGTTACGCATTAGTGGTGGCTGAGGGAAGCCATCAGTCCCCCTCCTACCGTAATGTGAAGCACAGTAATATCCACGCTAGGCACCATAAATGGAGTCCATTACTATTATTTTCATTATTCACATGTGCACCCATACCACAGGATAAAACCGCAGCTGCATAGCTCCTATTTAGCCGGATGAACAGTTACCCGCGTAAATAATGCGACCAGTTGAAGTGCAGTCCACTATTTCGCAAAATTCTCACCGAAACCATGCAGTCACCCTCTTTTTTTAAGAGACAAATGAAATGTTGCTTCCATTCACAAAATCTGTACTTAGGCAAAGCTGCTCTCATGCACACCACCTGGATACTGAGCACTCACACGAGCCACCTGGGTACTGCATCAAACAAAGTAAACACCCAAGAGTGGAGAAACGAGAGCGGAAATCAATATCGCGCATGGCGGACTGCGAAGCTTTGTTTGGGAGTGTAGCGTTTCGGCCGCTTTGTAAAACAGTGGCACGCACCAGCCTTCCCTTTCTCACATTCCACTCCCCGCTTCATAACAAATCAATTTCCTCACTCGGGCAGGTCACGTGACCCGAGACTTGGCACACCATGGAATGCAGGGAAACCGAGGGCAGCAGGCTGTGGAGACCGTTTAATAGCCCTGCAGCGTGTCAGCATGCAGCCGCGCAGTGCATGCGACACACAAGCACAGGGCAGCGGCATAGGACCGTATTACATGCGACCATGCTGTAGCTACTTTACCTCATGCACTGCATAGTTAAAATTTACGAACTGCGGCCACACATTCACCTCACACCATGCTTTACAACTCACACACACTCTCTCTCTCCCTCTCTCCCTCCCTCTCTCTCTCTCTCTCTTTCTCTCTCTCACACACACACACACACACACTCCTGACTATAACTGACACGGCAGAGAAAACCGGCCCTTCTTCACCGATGGCAGTCAACATGGCACTGTGAAGCTAAGGAAACAGAACGCTATTTTTAGCACTTCATTTCACACTCAATCCATTCTCTCTTCCTCCCTCTTCCCCTCCCAGTAATCAGCATGTCGACATACCCATCACTGTACAGGAACTCCCGTACCCTATTCTACCTGCATTCACACATTCGCCCAGAAACACAGCTGCTCACAGGTGTTTCTGCAGCCTACGGTATTCTTGACTCCCATGGCTGACCACCTACAAGCCATTTACTGCCTTTTCTCCATCAGGACCACTGCCTGTGGGCACCCACTGTTCCAAATTTTCATTCATTGTAAAGCTTTCTACTTTACCTAATAGAACTCTCTCTCTCTCTCTCTCCCTCACACACACACGCATGCAGCACATGCACGTGTGTCAGACGATTCATGTTTTGCCCTCATAAAGACCCCCTCCCTGCAGTGGGTGTGTGCAGGTGCAGCTGGCTGCACAGGACAGAGGGACGGAATGGGGGATTTGCCACCACTTCAGTCAAACCACACTGTGGGTTCTCACCTCTGCGGTGCTTCTCCACATGAATCGTTTCCAATGGTAAATGGGTAACAGCAGGAGCTTAAAACCATTGCATCTTATTGACAGGTTTCCCCGTTTTTCACTTAAAAGAACAGGGACACAGGGAGGCAGGGACACAGGGAGGCAGGGAGGCAGTGCCGTGTTTTCAAAAAGCAAACAGTGCTTCCTGTGTTTTCAAAGGCAAAGATGGCGTTTGAAAAAAAATACAGCATTTGCTTTAAGGCCACTTATATTTTTTGTGAGCAGAGTTAGCTCCAATTCGCATCACACATTACTGTTCAAGTTAAGCACGCAGAGACAGTGCAGTCCCTGTGTTAGCATTGGTACAGACTGAGACTAAAGGTAAACCCCCCAGTGATGCTCAAGGATATTTACCTCCACAGCCTAAAACAGTGGGGAGGCTAAGCCGATGCAGCCAGCTCACAAGCTTTAGCCAGCAGGGGACAGAAGCTGTCTGATCTGTGAACGCAGGGAGGCTGAGCACAGGGCACCAGCTGAGACAGACAGCAGACAGCATGTAGAAACAGCCGCACAGCTGACCTTAAAAAGCGTAAATAAAAGATGAAAGCGCAGAGCAGGCAGCTGACGGCGGCCCAGTATTTCCTTTTCGGCTGGAGTTTTCCCCACTCATGGAGACCCGTGGAGACCCAGACAAATCAGCACTGATCTCTCCACCTTCCCCCCCGAAACCCAGAATAAAATCTGCTCACACACCGCGAACAGAAAAAAAGAAACACACGAGACTCGGGTTCTAGAAATGTGCTGAAAGCCTGCGCTCGCGTTGCTGCAGCGAAACAGCGCACGTACTCCCCAAAGCCTTCATTTCTGCATTGCCTTTATCTCCAGATGGAGGGGATATGAAGCGCTTGATATGATGAGAATTCCGCAAAAAAAAAAAAAAAGAAATAAAACCCGATCTGAATGCTCACAAAAACATATGTGGTGAAATCAGTCTGAATGCTCTGGATTATATAAGGCGAGTCCTGATAAGTACGATATCCTTTTAGCTTAAAAACATTCCCAGGACATTAGTGAAATCCTATAATATTGTGTGGATGTGTTTATAAGGTGCTGCACGGAGAAGCTGTTCAGAGGAATGCAAAATACGCCCCAAACACACCATCAGCTCCAGGTATGTGTGCCCCTGCAGAGAGAGCCCAAACTGCAACCCTCTTGCAGGAGAACTGGCTGAGTGATCCTCTCTCTAGCACTCAGTAAACAATCCTCTCTGCAGCACTGGCAGAGAAGGCCTCTCTCTCTTCAGCATTGGGCAAGTGACCCTCTCTCTTCAACACTGGCAAAGAGACAGACACTCTCCCTCTTCAGAAATGTGCGACACTGACACCGTCTCTCCAGCAGGGGGGAGAGGGTCACTCCTGCCTGTTGAGGGTGTTTGAGCCCCTTTAGATTTTTCGGGGCAGCATCTGCCATTACCTGGCATACACACATGCATACAAGCACACACACGCACACATATATATACACACGCACGCATGCACACACATATACACGACTTAATACCTCTTCATTATCAGATTACACCATAGTTCCCCTGACACCCTTCAGCAAACTTTTCTTTTTCTCTTTCTTTCTTTGGATTTCCTTTTAGATAATGTTATAGCTATACCTGTGTAAAGACAGGTTGTCTGCCTAGCATTAGGTTAAATGTATCTGGTTATAAATCCTATTTGGTTACAAGTGGGCCTCTGTGCCTTCTTGCTGTTACCACATTTCTGCATTTCTGACAGTAACACTAATGTTCTGCACTACTGCAAGTCACTCTGGATAAGAGTGTCTACCAGGGGATTGTACTGTAAATGCAATGTAATAGAAGTTAGGTAGTATAGGAAAACTATTACTATTACTACAAATCTGAAAAAAACATTCTATTTTTCAATTATTTCCAGCCTTTATATTTTTTGTAGATTATTCCCAATTCAATTAAAAATACATATGCCACGTATGCAGAGAAATATGTATGTGGAGAAAAAGGAGCGTGAGAGGGGTAAAAAGCTCGCTCATGGCCGCTGTCACAGCTGAGAACTGCTCTCTCTGCAGAATACCACTTCATTACTTTACCCAGCATTCATTTCCCCTGCGAGCCCCCGCTGTGCTGAAACAAGTGGCAGATGAAAAAAAAGAGGAATAATAGTGGTGGAGGACAGAAGTAAGTCAGCCATGTAGTCAGACGATTTGTTAATTGAAAAAAGAACAAGGGCTGGAGTGATTTCCCCCCCTCCCCTCCCCTCCCCTCCCCCCCTCCTCTCTCTGCAGTGTTGGCTTAGCAGCTAGAGAGAGAATGGATATTTGTGGTGTGAGAATACATCCCCCTCAAAAACACCGTAGCCGCCCGCCCCCCCCCCCCCCCTCTGCTTACAGACTGGGACCTGTCTTCATTAAAGCAAAACACACTGGATTCAATCTCGAACACTTGTTTTTGTGGTTTAAAAAGCTGGCAGTAAATTGCCTCCACAGCCGTGTGAGCAACAGTATTTCAGGGACGAGATTTTCGGCATCATTTTTCCTTATTTATTTGCAGCTACGGCACAGTTTCCTCAGGAGAGTCCTCACTCATCGAATTGCCTTTTGTCTTCAAAGAATTGACTCCTGTTATGCCACATGGCCACACATCAAACAGCAGGACACCTACCTCCTGTCCTGGGACATCTCCCTGGGAAATGAGGACGGAATAATACGTCTTCTGTCGGGGGTTATCTCCACACACCCCCACACATACACGCGCGTGCGCGCACACACAGAGGGATAATTCAGGTGATAGATGTACCAAAGCTACTGCAGGTTGCCCGGCTACGGGACTGCTGTCTTTCTGTACTCTTTTGTGCCTCCACTAATGATGCATCCATAAGTGGACGCACAAGTCAGGAGGCTAACATAAGGGCCAGGCTAAAATTAGACACAGAATCAAGGTCAAGGAGAAACACCTCAACTTAATGGTATTATTGCCCTCCCAAGAGCAATCTTCCACTCTCAGCCCACTGTACAGAGCTCTGTGGGTCTGGAGGCGCTGTGCAGCATTCTCTGCTCAGCAGTTTGGTTCATTAATAAGCAAACTCTGCACAGTGCGGTGGATCTGTAGATATTGCTCTCTACACAGTGCAGTGGATCTGTAGAAACTCACTCTCTCCACGGTGCAGTGGATCTGTAGATATTGCTCTCTACACAATGCAGTGGATCTGTAGAAACTCACTCTCTCCACGGTGCAGTGGATCTGTAGATATTGCTCTCTACACAGTAGAGTGGATCTGTAAATACTCACTCTCTACACAGTGCAGTGGATCTGTAGATATTGCTCTCTACACAGTACAGTGGATCTGTAGATACTCACTCGCTACACAGTGCAGTGGTTCTGTAGATATCACTCTCTACACAATACAGTGGATCTATAGAAACTCAAACTCTCCACAGTGCAGCGGATCTGTAGATATCACTCTCTACACAGTGCAGTGGATCTGTAGATATCACTATACACAGTGCAGTGGATCTGTAGATATCACTACATGGTGCAGTGGATCTGTAGATAAACAGTCTCTACACAGTGCAGTGATTCCACAGATGCTGTACATAATTCAGTCATGTGAGCAGGCAGTGGTCTCTCTTTACAGCTCTCAGCTCACCCAAGCTGAGAGCATTCACGTCCCTCTCAGCCTGTCATGATGAGAATGATCCCGGTTGGAAATAAATCAGCTCCTCTTGTGTTATGATAGAATGCATCAGAGGCATAGAACCTCCCGGAGATACAGTAGATAGGAGGAGCGCAATAATCCAGTGGATTAAAGAAGTACTGCCCACCCACCGCGGCATAAACACACACAGACCACACACACACACACAAATGAACGCTGGTCCCCTCTAAGTTGTCAGTGCACTTGTCAATATGATAGCTGTTTGTTGCTGTTTGCTGCTGTCATTATAGTTTATATTCCAATTTAAAAAGTAGCATCGTGCTTGCCTGAGACGTGCTTGTTTTGCACAAGTGGCTTCAGATCACATTAATGGAATTATTTAGCGCTGAATGTCAAATCTCTCTGGAGACTGCAGGGCTTCTCATCAAAAAACTGTTTATAAGAGGCTCCATTATTAGCAAATCATAACTGGCAAGTCACACTATTAGTGTTTTCATTTTTCAATCGATAAGACACATTCAAATGTTTCATAATGATGAACGGTATCCACAGCAATGCAATTTGTGTTGTTTTGGCTCTTTACTCCGGCACATTGGATTTGAAATGATACAATGAATATGAGATACAGATTGTCGGCTTTGAGGGTATTTGCATCCATACTGGGAGATCTGTGTGTAGGAATTACAGCCCTTTTTATGCCTAGTTACACACTTTTAGGGCGCCAAAGGTAATTGTACAAATTAACATAATAATATTAAATGTCAAATTTAGTACTTGGTTGTAAATCCTTTGCATTCAATGACTGCCTGAGGTCTGTGACCCATAGACATCACCGTAAGCTGAGTAGTTTCTCTGGTGAAGCCTGTACTGCAGCCTTCTTCATTTCCTGTTTGTTTCAGGAGCTTTTTGCCTTCAGTGTCTTCAGCAAGTGAAACAAATGTTCAATTGGATTCAGGACGGGTGATTGACTTGGCCAGTCAAGAACACTTCACTCTTTGGCCCTGAAAAAAGTGCTTGGTTGCTATAGCAGTATGCTTGGAGCCATTTTCCTACGGCAAGGTGAAGTGCCGTCCAATAAGCTTTCAGGCATCTGTTTGGATCTGAGCAGATTAGATGTTTTTGTTCACTTCAGAATTCATCCTGTTGCTGCAGTCAGCAGTACCATCACTCATAAAGAGGAGTGAGCCGGTTCCAGTGGCAGCCATACATGCCCAAGCCGTAGCACAACATCCACCATGTTGCACGGATGAGGAGGGTCCTTTGGATCATGAACAGTTCCTTTCTTTTCTCCACAATTTTCTCTTTCCATCACTTACTCATCTCATCCGTCCGTAAGATTTTGTTCCAGAACTACAGTGTTTTTTTTTTAATGTACATTTTGTTCTTGATACTTTACCAGTGGTTTACATTGTGCAGTAAACCCTCTGCGGCTATGCTGGTGTAGTCTTTTAAAAAATGTGACCAAAATCACTCATACTCTATTAATGGTTAATCTATTGCAATCTGCTGGCATGCACACTGGCAGTCAATAAAATTATATTGATCAATGAGGAAAAACAAGACATGGTTAAAACATGTTTCCAGTATGAGTACATTAAAGAATAAAAAAATCATTGAAGTTGAAATTCTGTGTCACATAAAAATATTGGGAAATATGAATAATACAGTTGTTCCACATTTTTGTGTGGCCGTTAAGGGTCTCATGGGAAGCCCAGAGTTCTGCTGAAATTGCCATAAAAACTGACTCTTAACATCTGAACACCTGATTATTCCTCCTACGCCTGACGGTGAGCGCATAGCAATGCAAGCCAGAGGAGGCGAACGCGTAATTGCAGAACACGGGCAAATAGAGGTGAGTGCAGGTGAAAGGAGGTCATGCGTACACTGCAGGACAGCGCGCCGTCATCATCGGTGATGTCACCGGTCCCCGCGTGTGTGTGTGTGGCTCACGCAGGGTCGTATCCCCAGTCTGTGCCTGCGGTTTCGTCAGGGGACACGTCGGACACTGCCTCGTTGCGTCAGGGACATGTCTGACACTCAGAGGAGACAGGAGGTGCTCCGTGCCTGACTTTACCCTCCGACGCAGGTCTGACATCAACGCGCACCCTTCCCCTCCCTCCCTTCGTCTCTACAGTTAGAGCAGTTGCATCAGCAGCCGCATTCATCCTAACCTACTTTCTCAATTATCTACATAAACTCCGCAATCTCCAGGGGAAATGATGGCAGAAGACAAATTGCAGCCTGGGGCCACTTGTGACTGAGTAAGCCAGGCGTGCCTGCGTGCGTGCATGCGTGCGTGCGTGCGTGCGCGGGTGAGCGTGTGAGCGTATGCGTGTGTGCATGTGAGTGCAGATGCACATGTGTGATCATATGCAATTGTGTATGCTTGTGGTTGTGTGTATGTGTGTGTAGATGCAGATGTGTGAATGTGCATGAGTGTGTGCACTGCGAGCCTTGGGTCAGCTGCATCTGACAGTTGGACCACAGAGAGATCTGCTGTTGTACCATGGCGTGATAGGATTAATACTGTCAATTCACATGAGCATTATTCTTGGAAGAAATGTTCATTAGTACATCCGTACTGATAACAGAAATTACTGTTCATGTACTGTACTGAACTGATTCGGGTTAATGCAGCCTGCTTCTTAACTTTGTACGCTCATGTACACAGTTAGAACTCAATGGGGCTCAGCCTCTTTCTGTGGGAAAGAGCATCACACTTTTTATCTGTTGCCATAGATATACAGTAAGGGAATATAATTAGTAATCCATCTTAAATATAGGCCCACTGGCAACTGCTTGATAATTACTCCCACTTCTGTAGGATAATTTAGTCAGGGCTTTGAACTATTTTCATACTAATAAACCGTATGTGATTTCACATTAGGTAAAAATGAAACAGAAAACAGATAAAAAAGAATGTACTGCTTGTGGATGGATGGATGGATGGATAAAAATAAATAAATTCAAATAACCAATGCCATTAAGTAGAATATGGTATGGGAATAATTTGGGCCTACACATACGAATGCTTGAACCAGCAAACCCAAGTTTCCATGCCCCTCCTCAATCCAAGGCAAAAAAATGGCAAAATATACTTTATATCATTCAATATATTAATTACAGAGGTAGAGTACCAAGCTATATTAAGTGTGCATGATATACATTTCAAATAATCAATATGGAGGAGCTTTTGAGAAAGCCGTAAAAACGTTTCCCCTGACTCATATCTGGCAGTGTGTTTCCCGCAGCAACAGCGAGTTTTTACAGCCGGGAGCCTCCCCCACGGCAGCCAGCTCTCATTATTCCAGCATGCTTTAAAAAGCACAAAGAAAGGTATCAATGTAATATGTTTATATATATATATATATATTTATTTTTTATTTTTTTTTACATTTTATTCAATAATAAAATTATGGAATAAAATCTGCTTTATAAACCAGCTTTAGCACTTGAGTGCGCTTCGCTAATGGGTGCCCCTTCACACCGGCGCACAGAGGAAAGCAGTCTGTTTGCTTTCATTACCGTTCCATTTCCCCAAAGATGCGGAGCATTTATCGTCTTAGCGTCTCCGGCTTTTCAAACAGGACGCGCTCGGCGCTCCTCAGATCTCCCTAAAAGGCTCTTGTAACAGCGGTGGGCCGAGGGCTACATGCGGCGTGATGAGGAGAGCGAACAGCCGCATCGCCGCCCGTCTTTCATGAAGTCGCCGCAAACACGAGCGTCAGGCTGGAGAGCCCGCTAAAACCTCCGCTTTTTTTGTCCTGTCGTTTCGCACGAGACAGCCTAACGTGTCGCTGCGTATGCAAAACAACGTACGAGGAGGTCCGAACGCCCGCTATGAATTACACCATTCAAAGTGTCTCTGCGGCCCTTCAGCGACACAGTGGGCTGTTTTGATGGAAATATTAATGACTGAGCACTGACTGAGCGTGCGATGCAGAATCGCTCAACACGCAAGCTTCGCAGCTGAAATGCAACAGCGTCGCAGAACAAGGCAAAGGCAGCGCTGAACGCGCAGCGGCATCGCTGAATACGCCGCGTGACGGCTGAACAGCACGGATGAATGCTCAGCGCTACCACTCCGCGCACCAATCAGGCAGCTCATTACCATGTTCAGACCAGGGCAGATGGGGCAGGTGCGGTGTAAAACAGATGTCCCTGGTGAGGATATAGATAGACTCTGTTATTTGCTAAAGGGTTGACTGAGGATCAGGATGCAGGTGTAGAGGGACAGATAGGAAGAGCAAGGCCTGTAAGGGGTGTATTTATAACCTTGGCGCTCGGGAGTGTGGTTAAGGCTTAGTCATGTGGCCAGGGTCAGGGGGTGTGGTCAGTGCGTGGGAGGCGTGGCCAAGGCCTGGCTGGGCGATGTAACCGGGGCCTGGGGGGTGTGGTTATCATTAAAACGCAGTCTCACTAAGGGTCAGAGTCCCTCTTGCCGTGGGTAATGGCTTTCCTGCGGGCTTATTTATGAGTGCTCTCGGGGAACCGGACTCAGGCCCATATATAAGCCTTTTATTATCCACACATCTAACCCACAGCCTCCAGTTCAAACTCTGCAATATTTCTCACTCTGCTGGGAGCGAGGACAAAGAGGAATAATGGTGCAAACCCCGGCACTCCCCGGGGCTCAAACTGCGCCACGGCTGTACAGCTATTTCCGTGGACACCCCGCATTTAGGCCTGAGTGTCCTTTTAGAAATAACTACCTGCATGGGCATTCGTGACTTGCTTTATATTCTATATGGCTGAGGAATCGAAGAGGGAAAAAAGCTTCAGGTCTTTCCTTCTGCTACTGGATATAACTCTCAAGAACATGTTTTCGTGCATGTAAAAGTTAATTTGGTTTGAATATGAAATTGGAAAACAACACCATAGCAAGACCAGGATAAGAATATAGAAATTAATAGTGCATTGCCTAATAGTAGTATGGTACAGTGCAAATAAAAAATAAAAAAATATTAGGATTAATATGTCTAGACATATGCAGCTATCCACACACAATCAGAAAATGTATTGGTGTAAGACATATTTTTGTTTTAAGTTATAAATAAACAGTTTCAGTACAAACAGTTTTACAGTTCTATGTGCCTTTCTCTGGGGACTTATAACACTTTGATACTCTCATGACAAATCAGATTTCGACTTTACTGCTTTTCTGATTTGGCCTTGGTGCTCTATGAATTTTTGGCTCTGGCAAGGCCAAAGTGGCCCTCTACCTAAAAATGGCAATATCTGAGGCTTGCTGCTCCCTACACAGGGACATGAACCAGGTAGAAATCAACTGACTTGTAGTCAGGAACATTTCCACTCTTCAAAATGAGAGCAGTGCAAACTCCTCAGGAATTAACAGCGACTATTTTCAATTAATAGTGGTTAAGAGGAAAGCAATATGAGCAGGAACATGAACGGCTCGGCGTTAAACACTGCGCTAGTGGTGTGAGCACTGGGATCATTTCCTCAGCACTGGGACGGCAGCACTTCTTAAAGGGAACTCTGTTCTACATCCTGCTCTCCGTGCATTCAGCACCAAGGACAGCTCATCGCCTGCCCTGAGCACTGAGTGAGAATACGCTCCTCCTGAATCCTGCATCTGAGTGCATTAGACTACGCACTCACTGCACTCTCCTTTATCTGACAGTGTCAAGAACACGCACGCACTCCTCTTACCTGTATCTTACTGCATCAGGCCAAAGAGGTCAACTAAATCTCTCTTGAATCACCAGCACTGACAGATCAGGGGTAGGAATCTAAATCGGTTCAGTCAACGCACAAAAAAAAAAAAGATTTAATCAGGTGATTTGATAAAAATGTGTAAACACCACATGCTTGTTTCAGCAGAAACACATCAGTGCTCCAGAGTCACAAAAGAAACAATACATTCTTCCAATACATTCTTCCAATATCCAACCAGGAAATACAACCACCATTCTCCAGCGCACAGCCTTCTCTCCAACAAAACCCAATCAGACCGTGTCCAGTCCACTTCTAAACGGGAGCCACACACGCACCAGCAGAGTACACACAGCATGGCTAGGGGCCTCTGAGTCTAACAATCTTGTCTTTTCTTTCTGCAGGGAAAGTAAATCTCCAGGCTAAACTGACATGGAACAATTTCAACTCAAATAGAAGACATCGAGGCAAAGAGACCTTGGAAGGGAAAACAGTACCTTGATTACCTTGATTACCTTCTTAATCATTTAGAGAAGTTAAATTTAATCTGTAATTCATTCCGTCTTACTAAAACATATTAAGTGGTAGATGAGGGCATGGGTAAAAAGGTAAAATAAGATTTTTAAAGAAATTTATTTTTTATAAATGAGCACTCGTATGGGCTCTAAAACATGCCAAAAGGCATAATCACTTTTTATTCATTATGCTTGTATCAGGAAGTTGTAGCAGTGGTATATCTGGCCAGTTAGGATCCAGGTACAGTAGGGTTATGAGAAGGCAAAGCAGGTTAGGGTTGGGTTAGAATTTCAGGAAAAGTTGAAGAGAGGAAGTGTAGCCAGTATCAGGATATTGACGTGCTAGGGGGCTGAGTGTGGGTATTAAAATGAGACTGCTGGCTTTCATAGGAGCCATGGGTAAAGAACGCTCAAATACACCCAAATTACCCACCACCTGTCTTCTTATTCACCCTCCCCATTACATTCTGCAGTTTTTATTTTCCCAGCATTCCTCTGTACGTGCGCCTCACTCGCATCTCATTCTACATCTGCTCATTAGATGGTGAGTTATCTGGTAGCGTCTTCCTGCCTGTTTTCCCTGAAATAAACCGAAATAAATACACCACATTTCATTTTTACAGCATCTCGTAAAGACCGACGCTCGTGGAAGACATTCACCACAAAACACAGCAACGGTAACCAAGATGATGTGGAAATGATGACGACGATGTAGTAAGGTTAACGTCTACATCAAGACGGTCCCTCTCACCTTCATCTCGTACGTCTCTCAAAGTGAATTATCTAATGCATTTCCTCAGAGGCGACTAGTCCTTGAACAACTACAGGAAGATGTTGCGGTGAACAATTACACAGACATTATGCAAAATAGAACACACACATTCATTACATTACATGACATTCCTGAGAAAGGGAGAACTACTTCCTGGCAGGAAGCACACACCGGCATGAACAAATGAAAGCTGAGGGTTTTCCACCATAAGGACCTGTGTAATGGCAGGTCACAGAGGAAATCAAGATGAGGTGGGTGTGTCCCTGGGGTGCCTTACCACACCCCCTGACACACAGAATAAACCTGGCCTGAAGGACCACAAATCAATTTCCCAGCAGGGATTAACGGATTACACCCAGGGGCCCAAAACCTGGCTCACAGAGAGCTGGAGGGGTCTCCTGGTTTTAGATCACACCTTATACGTACAATCAACAAGCAAGAATGCAAATGGAACAATAACAGTGCAATCAGCTGCTTTTATTTGTCAATTAAGTGCTGAGTAGCCCACTGAGACCCATTAGACTCTGTAGCTCTCCAGGACAAGGGCAAGAGGACCTCTAAATTATACTCTGGCCAAGCATTTCACAACAGTATGTCAGGTGGATATTTTCTTGTTGATGCACCCGGATAATAAGGAACCACAAAGCCATGCTCTTTATGAATACCACAGTGACAGTACTGTTCTCTGTTCTTCATTACCTCTGTATTTGTCAAGATCATTGTAGTAAGAATTTTCTATCTGAAGGTGTGTGAAGGAATCTGCATCACTGATATCTGTACTATGGGAAAAGAATTATAAGTACCAGCACGTAGATCTGTTTACAGTGCACATATTATTATTATCTTTCAAGCAGTTCTTTTCAGTAAAGTTTAACTTTGAATTGCTTAAACCCACTTAATAGTTCAGAGTTCACTCTGAGTTTACCGTGGATAAGTGGCAGGAACACACAGGCTCTCAAAGCAAATTCAAGCACACATACAGGACCAAAGTTGAAACACAGACAGACAGAGACACACACACACACACAAAAACGTATTCCCCACCTCAAACAAGAGCTTGAGTCTCCCTGCTAATGGAGAGCTATACAACCAGGGATGTACACACAATCACTCAGGATTAAACACTTGTCTTCTTTGCGGGAAACACGCATTGCTTCTCTGGTGCCTTTTTTTAACATTAGCTGTACATTTTACTTTTTGAGTTTTTTTTTTTTTTTTTACTTCAAAAAGGTTTAATAACATATCCACACAGTCAACACATTTTTTATCTTAAATGAGCAGGCAGGACATTTATCCTCATTCAAAACCAGTTTACCCTAAAACCGAAATATTTAGCCACCCTTCAAATGAATAAAAGATACAGCATTCATAACGACAAAGAGCAAAAGACCACAGTCAATGTGAAAATGGCTGCATTATGCACTGGTTAAGTATTTCATAATAATATCTCAGGTGGACATTTTCTCGTTAACGCAGCCAGATAATAAGGCACTACAGAGCTGCACTGTGTGATAGCAATCTGCAGCTCCTCACCTCTACGACGCACCCTTCCCTTCACGAGGAATATCACCACATGTGACCGCACAGTAACCAGGGCATTCTCAAACAGCAATACTGGTCATCACAAGAGAATAAAGAACTCCCTGCCGCAGATTTGAAAACATGCCCTGCAAACGGCATCAACTGTCAATGCAAAATAAACCAGCGCTGTTTATTTTGAACACACAATTCGGCATTGATCCTAGCGCAACGCTCTCCTCAACTTTCACATATAGGCTATTTCTTAATAAAATTCATTGTTGCAGATATTTTATATCTGAACGCACCTGAGCTTTCCAGAGTAACTCAAGGAATCTGCACCACTGAAACAGTATCTGTATTGTGGGAGAAGAATTATATGAACCAGCACGTACAGTAGATCAGTTTGCGGTGTTCATATGATTACCATTGAAAAGCACTCTGAGCATTGAGCATTCAGCGCAATAAAGAGCCAAGAACCGCAGCCGCCAAGAAAAGGGCTCACGGCTGGTTTTCCATGACTGGACTCAGAAACAGCACAGAGCCAACTCCTTATTACACACTCCACGGGAAAATCCCAAATAACCTAATACACACACACTAAAATACACTAATACACGTTCATTTGAGTTTATAGGGATGACCACCCCTTGCTTCAAGTGAAACTTAATATCACCCCTGCTGGGTAATTTAATAACCCTGAAAGGATTTTCCCCATCCAGAAATTAAACAGCAATCCTAGCCAGCTCAAAATGCACCACAAGCAAGGGCAATGAGGCAAAATTCAAACACAACAAACATCACGGCAATACTGAACGTGACTGCAGAAGGGGTCACAAACAGTGCAACCAAAAAAAAGAGCACTGCGGTATATTCAATGTATTCCTTTTATCTGTGTTTATTTTCTCATTTACAACATCCTCCTGATTCCATGTCTGAAGCAGGTCTCAGATGGACAAGCGACCATTGGGCAGTGACCATGGGCAGCAGAGTATTCTTAGTTTTTCTGATCAATGCAAAGATCCAGGATGACTGATTCACACATTTATACACAGATGATAAATAAACTGAGAGCTGGGATCCAAGACCAATCAGAATGAAGGATGCCGTGGGCTCCGCCTGATTTGTGCATAATGTTGCTGGGAAACGTTGTACCCCATTCTCTTCCACACTGAAGTTCAAATAATTGTACCACAGTTCAGCACTTCAGGCACTTGGATTTTCAACTGAACTCTCATAAAGCTCCAAAAACACCAAATCCCTTACTTAGGGCATAAATCCCCAAGCTCTCCTGAAATGGCAGGTCTCCAAGCCGCATTCACACCAGCAAGGACAGCCTGAGGCCAGGGACAGACAGCTCAGGACAGGGATGAAATACACTGAACGTTGGCTGAGGCCTCCACCTGAAGGGGCAGCAGAGATGGAGCCCTTTGCATTCCCGTTCTGTAGCCTTTGAGATGAAACGGGACAGCCTTTGGGAGTCCCAAACCCTGGTCCTGAAGGATCTACTGGGTTTTTGTTTTCACATAAAAAAATCTGCAACCAATTCAGAACCAGGAAACCAGGGGCGGTGAGATAACTGTTAGAGTTAAGGCACCATTACACATAGGACAATAACTATAATGATATCTATAATGATATAGGCAATAAATTCATCTCAAGCAAACAGAATGCATGTGTCTGCACTACAGCGATAACTATAAATGCAGCCAAAACCATAACTATAAATTTGGATCGCTCCCAGAGCAATTTTTTTTTATGCAGGCACAACAATAAAGTACCTTCAGCCAATCAAAAGTTCTAAAGTGAAAAGTTCTCACACCGCATCTTTCACTGACAGTTTAATTCCATGACAGCCATGCCACCGTGCCGCATACATTACTCAACTACAGCATGGCATCTAGTTTGGATAAGAGTTCTGAAAGTTCCCTTGATGCCGATCATAAAAAAGTTGCCGCAGAAAAGGCAGACAACTGGGCATGCATTGAGAGACACCTGGGTATAACGTATCTTTAATGTTCCCAAATTCACTGACTGGGCCTTTTGGTTTTTTTCTTCTCTTTTTTTTTAGGAAGCGAATACAGTAGTATGAAATCTGTGATATAGTCATCCTCCAACTTCCAAATGACACTTCACACAATCACACAGTGGAATGACATCGTACAGTATATATGTCCGTGAAACTCTGAATCGTTATTGTTGTTGTTACCTTTTATAGCTGCTTTATACACTGCCTGGCCAAAAGAAAAGTTGCCGTTTGAATTTTTTGGACAGTACCCACTGTACAAGCCTCTGGAGGCAGTGTTATGATCTGGGGTTGCTTCAATTGGTCAGGTCTAGGCTCAGCAATGTTATGCGACAATAAAATGAAGTCAGCTGAGTACCTGAATGTACTGAATGACCAGGTTATCCCATCAATGTATTTTTTCTTCCCTGACGCCACGGGCATATTCCAGGACGACAATGCTAAGATTCATCAGGCTCAAATTGTGAAAGGAGTTTACGGAGTGGTTCGACTCTCCCGTCGTCAATACAAGATAATGCAATCCTGGACGGAAATAAATGTTGTGACGTTGCATAAGGTTGTTGAAACAATGCCACGACGAATGCGCGCCGTAATCAAAGCTAAAGGCGGTCCAACGAAATATTAGTGTGCGACTTTTTTTTTGGCAGTGTATCTTTTCTCTGCTAAGTGAGAAGGTACCTCAAATGTGAAAACCAACAGGTCTGGTTACTCCTGAGAGGAGCAGTATGGCTTCCTGCTTCAGAACTTTCCGTAGCACACAAACCAGCAGGTCTGCACAGCAGGAAGCCAGCAGACTGATCCTAATGCCGAACGTGAGCTACACCTCCCCCCTCTACCCATCACCACCATGCCCCAGTGCACAAATCCCACCCCTAGGCTATAATCCCACTCCTACTGGGGGCAGCCGAAAAGAACAGTGCCACTGGCGATGGATTAAGTCAGCCATCGGGACTCATGCGATAAAGACTCGTTAACTAATCATTTTTAAAGATTAAACGTATGATACATCTTTCTAATCTCTGGCCAGGCCAGCACGTTCTTTCTGGTTCCGTGTCAAATTGTTTTTTTCCCCTGCGTTTCCTCTTCCAATGAACATCAGCCAGGATTAGAGGCTTTATTCTGCTGTAACTGAACAATCTCTGCGCACAAAAATCAGGAGCTAGAGGGTGGGTAAATGCCATTCCATTGTGTCAAGAAAATGCAGACTCATCCTTCATGAGTTCTCTGTGCAGAAGTTCTGGGCATCAGCCAGGCAGCAGTGGCCAGAGGCCACATACAATGTGAATACTACTCTGACCAAGCAGTACTCTACATGTAGATCTGGGGATCTGGCCCATCATATGCACCACTCCATACCTGGCCTGTACCATCCCATTCACCCACTCCTTACCTAGTCTATACCACCCCACCCACCCACTCCATACCTGGCCTATACCACCCCATTCACCCACTCCTTACCTAGTCTATACCACCCCACCCACCCACTCCATATCTGGCCTGTATGCATGCTTCAGTATTCATCCTTTAGCCAATGAAATTAAGTGCTAAAGATGCTTTGCTTGTTGAATTTCGCAAAAATCTTTTTCACACCAGCACAAAAAAAGGGAAACCTCTGAAGAGACTGATAAACTGAAAACACCCCTGCAGAAACGATTTTCTCAAAATTATCCCTGACAATTTCTCATCATTTACCACACGGAGAAACTAAAATAAATTCAATACAAATAATCAGAATTCCACATGGGGCCCTCGCTGAGTACATAAGCAGAAGGAAGAAAATAACGAATTGGCAAATAATTCAATTGAAGAAACATTTAATGATGGATGCCACAAATATGGCTTTCCTCAAGTGTGCAGGGTTCCTATTTGGGGAGGGGAGGGGGCATGTTACATGTTAGACTCTCCCCTCTCTCAGTCCTCTTTCCTACTGGCCGGCCTTCCTTGACTGACCTTGGGAGAGGGAACCCGAGCTGATCAAACTCCCCCCTCTTCCTGCTCCAGTTCGCTTAATGAAACGTTTATCACTTTGCTCTCCGAGACAGATTAACTGAGCGTAATTTCACATGTTTCAACTTAAATCTTAAGAACTTAACTTAGAACCCGCGGAAGCATTACCCCTTCCCACAAAGTGTGTTAAATACAGCGGAATCATTTACACCTTTCCGCTGAAGTGTTTCAAAAAAACCACTGAAACGGCAACCCCTTGAATATGCAACGCGTTGCAAGCTGCAGAATCATTTACCCCTTTCATATGAAGTGTGTTAAACACAGTGGAAATGCCAACCTCTTCATACAAAGTGTGTTAAATGCTGCAGAAACATTTATCCATCATATGACATGCTACAATATATAGAGGGTATATGCTACAATAAAGTTAACCCATTTCACCCACGCTTATTAAACACAGCAGATAAGAGGTCTACACAAAGTCACTGCAGTAAGAGAGATGCATGCTCGGAACAGATACATCCTCATGAGAGAGAGATGCATGCTGGGAACAGACGCCTCCTCATAAGAGAGAGATGCTTGCTGGGAACAAAGACATCCCCATGAAAGAGATGCAGGCTGGGAACAGGATGCCCAGATATTGCTTAGCTTCGGCCATTAAGCAGGGTGCATGGTGGTATGACCACTGGCTGGGAAAAGGGTCATACTCACGAGTGACAGATGCATGCTGGGAACCAGTGCATCCTCAGGAGAGAAGTGCATGCTGGGTATTGGGTGAAAGTGGAGAGGATGGACAGATGTGGGTGTCTAGCCGTGCCAGTGCAGTTTTGGCCACAGACCGCTTGATTACGCAAGGGAATTAGGATTCTTCCTTCCAATATATCATGACAGGAAGCAGACACTGAAGCCGTTAAACACGAGAGGGAGAAGAGGGCTGGTACAGAGGGGCTTTTGTGCGTGTCAGGAGCCTGTCCGTACACACTCCTCTGACTCCCTCCCTACGTTATTCACACCTCCATCTCTTTATCGGCTGGAAAAATACATTTGTCTCTCCCCAGTGTCTCAAAACACAGGGGGAGGGCAAACAAATAGCCCATTATACATCTCCCTGCAACACAATTCAAGTCCAGGCCCCTGAACAATATGGAAAGAAACAGCCATTGTCCAACCACGACAATAAACATCACCGTGTCGACATGGTGATGTGTAGCAGGCTTATCTAAGGGCAGGACATACATTTATTCCCATCAAACATATCGGGTCTGCTCAGAGACGAGCTCTGAGGTGAGCTACCACATTCAATAAATCGCACTACACCTCCCAATCTCCCCAAACACCACACCACAACTCCCAAACCTCCCCACCTCCCCAAGCACTACACCACAACTCCCCACCACCCCTAACACTACAACACAACTCCCCACCTCCCCAAGCACTACACCACACCACAACTCCCCACCACCCCTAACACTACACCACAACTCCCCACCTCCCCAAGCACTACACCACAATTTCCCACCTCCCCAAACAGTACACCACTACTCTCCACCTCCCCTAATACTACACCACAGCACCCGTCCAACCCTAAAAGTACACCCAACCTCTATGGGTTTGAAAAAGGAGGAATGTTTGGGAGAAGCGGATGGTGTCAAGGAAGATTAGGGGGGTTATACAGGGTTTCATAGTGAACAATTAAACACGACAGAAAATGGCGACCTCCTCAGGGATGGTGTCTCTGAAATCTCCCTCCTTAAATGTCTTCTCTCCTGCAAGGAAATTAAACCCAACAACACAGCAGGGCTCCTCCTCCATGTGTTAAAAACTCAAATAAAAACCCTGAAAGCAATTAGCCCAAGCCGCCTGCTACGCGAACACTGAGCCAGAGGGCCAAGCCACTGCCTTTTGCTCCGCATGTGAATTCATTACTTCACGTTGCTTACATGTGAATGCGACTAAACCATGTCATTTATATGTGAATATGAGTGCTTCATGTCATTTACATGCAATTTTAAACAATCCATGTCGTTTACACACGACCGCGTTCTCGTCACGTTCGTTAAATGTGACCGTGAATACTTGACGCCACTTACATGTGACCGAACGCATCACGTCGCGGATAACTCCGCGCGATTGTGATTGCTCCATGCTGTGGATTACGGCTTGTTGTTTACATGCATGACCGTAATTACTTCATGTCATTTGCATGCGATTGCGATTACTTGCTGAGCGTTTACATGTGAATGTTTTGTTTGGATTTAAAGGTCCAGAAGGAGCTGGCTGTTAGAGTGAGAGGGAGGAGGGGGCAGGGCAGAGAACACAAATAGCGACAGGCTTAATCTGTATTAATCCATCAACTGGGGAAGGAGGACTCTGCTGGCAAGCAGCACAGATTAAACAGGACAATAGAGAAAGAGAGAGAGAGAGAGAGCAGGAGATGGAGAGACAGGGAGAAAGCCAGGGAGAGAGAGAGAGAGAGCTATGAACTATGACCGTAGCAAATGCATGATTGTGTGACTCAGCGAGAGAGAGAAATCATATTTGATGATGCGATCAACTGCCTGTTCTGTTATGTTCGCTCCAGTTTCTGCATTGAATAATAAAATGATAAATAAAATGGAGGGGCTTAATGGTTTAGTGAAACTGCTGAGTGAGAACAAACAAAAGCCCACCAGCACCCAACAATCACAGGGGAAATGTACTCACGTGCATATACATATACTGATTTATACACAGATCTATACACAGAGACACTCATACACAAGCACAGATACAGACACTGATACACAGACACAGGCTATGATTTACAGCCTTTTGTCAGGGGGTTCATGCAGATAGGGGTACAGGGTCACGTGATCCACTTTCTCCAACTGCCAGCTGCTCGCCTTAATCAAAACACAAGCAGGCGAAGCCTCCACCCTCCCACCCCCAATGACCAACACTGCTCAACAGCTCAGCCCCAGGGAGTCACATGACCCATGACCCCCCATCAGTTAGCCGACGCCTGAGAACGCCACCCTCCCAGCAATCACCCTGACAACAACTGTTCGTATTGGAGAACATTTCTTTCCAATCTTTCGTCTGAGCCAATCGCGAACGGCCCCACCCACTCGGCCCCACCCACCCATCGCTGGATTAATTGCCGAGCCAGAGGAAGACAGTGCTGCCATGCTTCAGATCCACAGCTGTGAGGTCAGGGCTCCCACTGCACCGAGTGTAGTGTGTGAGTGTGTGTGTGTGTGTGTGTGTGTGTGAGCGCGTGTGTGTGTTTATGTGGGTGTGTGTGTGTGTGTGTGTGTGCGTGTTTGTGATATTCAGCAGTAGCATCTGTCCCTGATGATGGCACAGCACTGCCCTGTCATCTTGGCCATCCCATCTGCAGCCTGTCCAGATGGGTTCGGCACCACTGTATGGGCAGGGGCGGGACGGACTGCGGACATCTGTGTGCTGATGTCACGGCACAGTACCCACTCACTCAGGAACACTGCAGCTGACCAGGACCAGTACTGCTAACCAAGAAAACTGCAGCTAACCACGAAAACTACTTAAACAGGGACACTACTGATAACCACGTGTGTGCACGTGTGTGTGTATGCGTATGCGAACCTGTAAGCGTGTGCTTGTATGTGTGTGTGTGTGTGTGTGTGTGTGTGTGTGTGTGTGTGTGTGTGCATGTGTGCGCACGCATGTCTGTGTGTGTGCACCTATGTGTCTGCATGCATGCATGTGTTGCAATGTAAACTGATCTCAGAGCTGTAAGGGTCATTGGCAGCTTCAGGGAAATCGATCAGAAGGGGTTCCCGGGGTCATGTGACTGAACTCCATAAAGTAATTTGTTCACTCCACTGCACGCCTCACCCACAGGCACCTTAGCCTCTATGTCTGCAGTGCACACAAGTGCTTTCTCATGGTTCTGAAATAAAGCTTTATGTTTTTACATTATTGAAGAGCTCACATAGAAGCAAGCAAGGGCTATTACATACATACAGAAACATCAGAGATACCACGAAAGAGAGACAGGTGAGAGACAGGTGAAGACAGCCGGAATGGCTTTGTTTTGGATTTGTTGTTCAGGCCAAGTCCAGTGAGTATTCATCAAGATAAGGCAGCGGTGTTCAGTGGGATGATGGAACAGCGTTCAGTAAGATGAGGCAGCGGTGTTCAGTGGGATGAGGGAGCAGCGTTCAGTAAGATGAGGCAGCGGTGTTCAGTGGGATGGGGGAACAGTGTTTAGTAAGATGAGGCAGCGGTGTTCAGTGGGATGGGGGAACAGCGTTCAGCAAGATGAGGCAGTTGTGTTCAGTGTGACGAGGGAACAGCGTTTAGTAAGATGAGGCAGCGGTGTTCAGTGGGATGGGGGAACAGCGTTCAGCAAGATGAGGCAGTTGTGTTCAGTGTGACGAGGGAACAGCGTTTAGTAAGATGAGGCAGTGGTGTTCAGTGGGATGAGGGAGCAGCGCTCAGTAAGATGAGGCAGCGGTGTTCAGTGTGACGAGGGAACAGCGTTTAGTAAGATGAGGCAGTGGTGTTCAGGGGGATGAGGGAACAGCGTTCAGTAAGATGAGGCAGCGGTGTTCAGTAAGGAGCTCCCCTACATTCCGCGTCTCCCATTAGCCCCTGTCTCCACGCTGCAGAGTCACATAACGCTGGCACACTGTCATTTCAATTACAGCACAGCTCTCCCGCCACTGCGAGCTTAGCTCGTAAGCATTTCCACACTGATTCAGATTAAGGCAGTTTTAATGTCTCTGTAGTCTAAGCACTTACATGGTGAAAGGGGATGTTCTGCTAAACTCCAACAGCACGAGGCAAGTCAATCAAGGTTTTGATCTGAATAGATGCTGTAAAATTAAAAATCAAAGCACATTCGTAGTAAAACAAGGGCATGTATTAATATGCATCTATTTAGCCCCGTCTTTATTGCTTATTGTGATATGTTATGTTCCGTAAGCTGTTCTGTCAGTCCTTACCAGGACCTAAAGGTCATGTGACAATAGAATTGCTTGGTATTTCCTTTGTGACATGCTGACTGTCATCCTTTCACCCCCCTTTCTCCACCCTCCACCCTCCACCCACCTACTCTCCTCAATCTCAATCTCGTCTTTGAAGCCCACAGCATCACACGTACACTTATTGTTGTTACCATGGTAACCGGAGGCAATGCAGAAAGGATATGCCCACAAATAAGGCAAACCAATCAAGGCCTCCTTCGCCCGCGGAGGGAAAGGCGAACGGCACGGCTCCAGGACCAGGAGCCAGCGGTCAGACCGCAAGGAGAGAGGGGGGAGAACGCGTTCTTAAATGCAGCTCATGACCGCACGCTTCGCTAGTGACGACCGTGACAACACCTTGCTGAGATCCACAACACCTTTAGGACAATCAAGAGAAAAGGAAGGCATTGTTTTGGCAGCTATGAGCGTGGGGGCAAGTCTACCAACATCATTTCAACACCGTCATACACCCCAATCACTAGCCACCTAGTCTCAATAGAGTGATCGCCGCTTACTGCTTACATACATGAACACGGACACACACGGACACACACGGACACACACACACACACGGACACACACACACACACGGACACACACACACACACACACACACACACACGCTCACTCTAACACTCTCCTCCGCAGGGTACTTAGTAAGCACCACACTGCCGCGGCATCTGTGCCAATCGATTAAATCTCTCATCACTCGGTAATAAACATAATTGACCCACAGAAGTAAATAAATAAAGAAATAAGTGTGCATGTACGTACATAAGTAAGTGCGGCAGTAGAGAGAGAGAGAGAGAGAGAGGGGCGCTGAGCTCTCTGAGTCAGAGTAATGACGCCTCCCTAGAGACCGGCCCGTGATAAACCTGCCGCAACACAGCGCAGCCTCCCGACCGACACGCGCCACAGATCACACGGAGAGCAGCTGCAGTGTATGCGCTAATAACCACCCACCACTGCATGTGCTGTTATAACCACCCAACACTGCATGTGCTGTTATAACCACCCAGCACTGCATGTGCTGTTATAACCACCCAGCACTGCATGTGCTGTTATAACCACCCAGCACTGCATGTGCAGTTATAACCACCCCCACTGCATGTGCTGTTATAACCACCCCCACTGCATGTGCTGTCATAACTATCCCCCACTATGTGCTGTTATAACCACCCAGCACTGTATGTGCTGTTATAACCACCCAGCACTGTATGCGTGCTAATAACTACCCCCCACCTTATGTGCTGTTATAACCATCCCCACTGCATGTGCTGTCATAACTATCCCCCACTATGTGCTGTTATAACCACCCAGCACTGTATGTGCTGTTATAACCACCCAGCACTGTATGCGTGCTAATAACTACCCCCCACCTTATGTGCAGTTATAACCACCCACCACTGCATGTGCTGTTATAACCACCCAGCACTCCATGAGCGCTAATAACTACCCCCCACCGTATGTGCGATTATAACCACCCCCCACTGTATGTGCTGTTATAACTATCCCCCACTGTATGTGCTGTTATAACCACCCACCAATGCATGAGCACTAATAACTACCCCCCACGGTATGTGCTGTTACAACTACCCCGTACAGTATGAGCTCATGCTGTTTTTCTATATGTGTTGTCTGTATGAGGGACAGCTGGCTCTGTGCAGGTTCATTTGCAAGGAGAGTGCCACAGAGGGTGCCCTCCGCACCTCAAGTGCAGACCTGAAGAGCAATCAAGAGCCCTCGGCGACTGCAACAATGCCCTCCATGCGCTAATGCAACCAAGAGCCAATCGAGAGCGGCCGTTCCCTGCCTCTTCACACCAATAAGAGGAGCGCGCTCGGGGAAGAGCACTGGGGCGAGAGGAAAGACGGCGAGTGGAAAATGGCCACTTCAACATTCCTTCTGGCCACAGAGATAATGAAGCTCTCTCCAGCCCGCAGGCAAACCCTGAACACAGGAGATCACAACCTGCGCAAAGAACCTCGCAACATGCAAGAGCTCGACTTCAAAGTTAAACTACTGAGTAAAAACCTACACTGACTGTGGTCCTTTTATATACAGTAGCTGCATGCAGAGGGCTGTCGTAGTGCACTCCTGGACAGACTCGTACCACAGTCTGTGCGCTGGTAACAAGCCGTCTTCGATATTTGTGGTGGTTTGGAGGTGTACTGTATGTTTTCGTTGAAGAATTGATTCAATCCTGGAGCATAGTAATTGGAATACTATGGCAAAGGCTTAATACAGCCTTGCAAAGAAAAAATTGTACAGGCACACAGACAGGCTACATTAATCTTCAGATTTAACTCAGAAAGCAAGCATCAGAATTAATACACACACGACATCGACAGACAATGTGAAGGACAAATTTTAATTTAATCAAGGCCAGGCTCCAGACAGCGTCTTCGATGTAGCTGGACACCGCCGATTTCATGAACAACGGTCGCCGGCGCAAAGCTTTTGAAACGCAGGAACAGAGCAGAGGATCTGCACTGCTTCTACCTGGCAGAGCTGAGGGCGAAAACAGGACAGGAAGAGGCACAAACTCCAGAACACGCAGACGACAGGATCCCAAACTCACCTCCGGAGGATACAAGGGTTTAATATTTTATCAAGCCCTTATTAGCGCGCGGACCGAGGAGGCTTTGAATTAACGAGCGGGAGACGGCCAGGGGCACGAACGCCGAAAATAAAGGAACATAACAATCACAAAAATAGCTCCGGCGCTTTGGGCACTCCCACAACATTAAAAAACAAGAAAAGTTGTTGAACAGAACAGTAAATATCTTTTGTTCTCGGCGAAATGAAATATTCTTAATTTCTACAAAACAAAAAAAGTTTTTCAGCATCTCGGTTAAGCAAGTCCGTCTCAATGTGATGTTCATTTTAAAGAGAAGAGTTCGTTCGATAGACCAAAGAGCGCATTTTACCACTTTTGACAAACTGACAAAGGTTTCAACAGTAATGTCTATAACACATTAATACTAGATTTTCTATAAGCAGTTATCTAATTGTATGAGTCTAAAATACATTTTTCCAATCTTATAACCATGGTATTCTGCATGTGGTACAAATCCTTTTTATGAGCAATTACCAGATTTACATGATAAACCTAGAAGCACATCCATCCGACGCACTTTTCACTTACATTCTTTCTGAACCTAATTGCCTTTTTAGGGGACAATTAAAAAAATGTTTCTGTCCATAATATTATCTTTATGTTTTACATTTCTTGCTGTTTTGAAAAGAGCTCCCGTGAAATTTCATTTCCTGGAAGAGGGCTGCCGATGTTCGATTCCCGCAGCCTTGATATCGCAGAGCTCACACCATCATGCAATTACCCACTCACAGACCCCAGGGCATACACAATGCATCTGGAATATACGGAAGGGATAAGTTTAAAAAAAAAAAAAGGCTATTTCCCCACAGAGGAAAACTGAAGGTCTTTGTATTTGTGCAAATAGCAAATACAGAGGAATAATCAATAATCTGCTGGCTCTCCCGGTGCTGGGTTCACTTGCGCAGAACCGTGCATGTGGAATCCTGGGAAGGGTTACCAAAGTTACCATGAGAAAGGGTGCTTTTACATGCGCTTACAGACCCTGCTCACCTTCCCTATCTCCACCTGTGGGGTATCTGCGCATCTCCTTCAGTCCAAAATGAAATCATGGCACCCTGGTAAGGCCCGTAATGAGACGATAAAAGCGGAGAGCTGCATCGCAGTGGTAATGTTGACCCATTAGCAGAGAGCGAGGGCTGAATCAGCCTGCACGGAGAGAACGGCTCACTGAGAACGCGAGTTCTCTCTCTCTCTCTCTCTCTCTCTCTCCTACGACACGGAGGGCCTCTCCTGTGAGAGCTGGAGACTGGGGGAGGCTCATTCGGATTCTTCTGGCTCAGTGGCTGATGTCGGGATCAATAGTGCAGCACAGACCCCCCCCCCCCCCCCCCCCCAGCCCATGCAGAGCCCTGGAATCCTGCGCCAGGGAGAGACCACCAGTCCGCTCATTCAGGTGTGGAGTCCTCCCAGAGTTGCCATGGAAACCTCCAAACCGCCTTTAACGGACAGGGGCAGAGCAATTTCGATTTTGACCAAAACGGTGTTCCCATCAACGCGCCCCCCCCCTTCACAGGGGTACTAGCCAGGGGGGGCTAAAGCTGAGCACTAAAGGCCACTGCCACTGTTCTCCATCTGTAATACACTCCCACCACAAACACCACAGAATTAAACTACCACACGGGTAAGTCACACAGCGAACAGCAAAGACAATTAACTTGGAGTGGAACCATAGAATTCCACCCTAACAGTGCTGAGCTATAAAGAAACAGATACAAAATAAATAAATAAATAAATAAATAAAGCTGCTCAAATAATTCCCCAGGATTAAGCAGCCATCTCCCAGCTGGCAGTCAGTTCTGCAGTGTCACAGTTTCACCTCTGCTGTGATTCTGCACTTTCCCTTAAAGAGACCAGCACTGAGCCACAGGCTACAGAGACAGAAATTCAACTACAGGTCAAAGGCGGAAATTAATCAACCGGCTTGAGGGACCTAAATGAAGCTACAGGTTAAAAAGGCAGAGAGTGAAGAGGAAAATGCCTCTCCTGGCAGCTCAAAATAAAGCAGACACCAACAGCACTGACCCAGGTCAACAGACAAGCACCAACACATAAGCTGATATGCTTTGCGGCTCTAACGCTTGTGACCACATTGGGAATAAAATAGCAATTATAGTCTGAATAATGTACCAGAGTCGGAAACACATTAACGTGTCATATTTCATTACTGATGACTGACTGGAGGTGGTTTCAGCATAAATTAATACTGGTATACAACATAGGAAATGAGACACACAAATGAGGTGGAAGTAACACCAACTCAATACACAAAGGAGGCCATTAAACCTCAATCCCACTTCCAGAGAGCAACACTTGGCTGGAGCACATGACTGGTACACAGTCAGGTTCCATGACTGACAACATTCACAGTCTTCTGAGTAATGGGACACACTCATTAGGGGGTGTTGGTATTAACTCTTTTGTGTAACTGAGCACATAGCCACCTCACACTTGTTGTGTTGCCAAATCTTCTCATAAATATGTAGATGTACATTGGCCACATTAGCCTGATAAACTGATTTGGAGAGGGTTACAAGACTCTTTGGGACTATTCCTCACAGGGTCTGAGCCTGAATTTGTGGGGGGGGGGGGGGGTTGGACTGCTTGGGGATGAAGCCAACCGTCTGCAAGCAGAAAGATGCGAGGGACTGAACCATGTCCCTCTTCAGAAGCCAGCGTCTGTTCGACTCCAGGATTACTCCCTCCAAGCGCATGAGCGCTGGAACTGTCCTCAAAGCTCCATAAAAATGCCTGCATCTCTCATGGTGTCTGATGGGAACAAAGGACGCATAGTTGAGAGAGGACCTCAGATGTGAGACATAGACTCCTCGCCTCTCTTTGGCCCCTCCCCCCTCAGCTCAAAGTGCACCCGACGGAGCAACAATTAAAAAACCCATTAAACCCATTAAAAATATAGACTAGGCTGCTGGGTGGTTCATTCAAATAAGCTACCATGCTGTGGTGCATGGATGAGCCCCATGGTCTCAGATCAAATCTCCAACACAGCAGTAATGACAGGGGCCAGTAGCTCAATAGGGTGATGCGCAGTTGCCGATTGTGTTGCCTAGGGTATGTGAGGCTTCAGTCACCCAGGGTACCCGCTGGTCGATCAGGTTTCCATGGACTGCATACTAAAGCCACATATGGAAGGTCTTCCTCTGACTCCACTATATGCAAGCTTAGGTCTGAGGTGTGAAAAGAAGCAGCTGGTGATACCATGTGTTTTTTGGGGGGAATGCGGCTGTGGTTTCAGACAATTATAAATTAGGATGGGAATTGGACATGCTCAACCCCACCTTGTATGCCAAATTTACAAAGAAAAAATATATTAAAAATTAATGATAAAAAGTAGATCAGCTCTGTTCAGACAAGCAATTAATATGACTGAAACACATGCTTGTGTGGGCTTCGCTTGTCCAAACTCATAAAAGCTGCCAATTAATATCTAATTATGCAAATGACATATGCACTGAACTGTATGAGAAGTAATCAGGCAGAAATAACACAAATAACTTCCTCCCTGCATTATTTTAAATGGGACCACGATCAAAACACTGAGCTTATGTCATCTTAGAGTATGTTATACTATGTTTGAGTAATATAAATAACAGCCTTGTGTGTGCAATTTGTGTGCGTGCATAATAATGCGCAAAGCAGGGACTGTAGGATTTTATATTAACTGCATTTTCAACAATGAAGTGTTCAAAAGTCCAAAGGCTGATTTAGCCTTACAGGAGCTCTGAATAATTACAAGACTATCCTCTTAAACAGGACTGGGCAAGGAGGGCCGTATATGTTTCTGGATTTCATGCCAACTTCTGCTATTCATTATTTAATCAGCCCAAACATTTAGTAACTGATATTATAACTGATAAGTTCATGAATGACAGCTGAAGACTGCCCCTGCGTCCAAACATTAAACATTTTATTGTGGTCTAATCTGCAGTTAAACCAGCAAGTGTATTCAGTTAATTAGCTCGTTTGGCCAGTGTAATCGGTGAAAAGGAAAACATGCACACACACCGGACTTGCAGGAATGGAATTGCTCACCCCTGCTTTAATATGATTGGTTTCATCACAGAAAGATGAGAGACTTGTGTTTGTCAATGCTTCCCAATGGGAGGACGGCCATGCTGTGAGCGCCACGACGGAGAGAGCGACTATCATGAGGAGAGCGCAGACTGGAAAGGAGGAGAAACCATGACAACCATCCGCTACACAGAGCTTACCAGAAGGCAAAACTGAAGACTGGGGTCCGAGTTAAAAACACGCCCATGGATTCTCTAACGAAAGCACATAATTGATAAGGCTTTGAATCTAGAAGCTGCTGCCTTAAGTGCATCCCAGAAAACAAAACAAAAAAAAAAAACATCCATTATACAAGGCCATTCATAAAATGCACAAACGGTAAAAGCACAGTACAAAAGGTATGAAAACTCTGAAATCTGTTGCATGCAATCTGTCAATGTCCTCAGCTCACGCAGATACTGTACACAACCTTCAAAAAACATCATGCAGATACACAACCTTCAAAAAACAGATCATGCAGACGCACAACCTTGAAAAAGCAGATCATGAGGCTCTGATCTGGCTCCAAAGGAAGTAACCGTCTCAGGACATTCCACAGGGATGAAGCTACCTCATTAATTCATCATCAGTAAGAGGAGGAAGCATGGCTGATTCCAGCAGCCTCTCAGGCGGACTGCAGAGAGCGCGGCGAAGCGCGCCTTCCCTCTTCCCCTCTTTTTAATCTCCTCAACCCTTTCTCCATCATTAGTCTCTGAAAATCATTTGATACAAACTGCGCGTTTTCTCCGATCGATGCGGCTCCCCCGACGGGCATGTCTGATTTACCACGCCGCTGATTTCATACATGTACTGCGGGGAGGAGGGACAAATCCATGAAGTGGGCGGTGAGAGCAGTCATTGTGAAAAGCTGCTATTATAGACTTGTGGCTAGAATGACAGGATGCACATATTGACCAAAAGGCCACTACACTGATGCCAGCATGTACACTGTAGTTTCAGCGACTGTTTGACCCGAAGGACAGGATACGGTTTGGAAGAATAAGTAGCACAGGACTGGATGAGGGTATTTCAGAAACATGTTATTTCTTTTTTTTTTTGTAGATATTTCAGTCCTCTGCTCTGACCACTGGGTGCTACACATTGTTGGAAGATGACATGGTTGAGCTTCACTCTATAAAGTAATTTGAGATTGTGAATAGGACTATATAACTGCAGTCCATTAACATGATGCCTATTTATCTTTGATATCGTTTTGCATTGTAATCTACTTTTGTAATTTCATATCTATCCCTAGAGTATCCTTTCCATTAAATCCAATGTGTGCATACCACAAAAAAGACATCAATGTAAATAACTTGTCATTTTTTGTGTGTTATATTGCATAGTTGCATCAGTTACTTTGGCAGTGTATGCTTTTAAATTGGCATGTAAACAGCCAAACAAACGAGCAGAAATTTCCCCCACGGCAGCACCTCGTAGGGGGGTACTATAAGGCTAATACAGGGCGTACACATATTGTTTGCTGCTTTTCCTAAACCTCCTCAAAAGCACTCAGATCTGACCTCACACAGGTGATGCTGGGTCCACACGTGACCTCCAAACACTCCATTCTGAGAGACTCAGGTGCATGTTCTCTAGGTTAGGTACTGGTCCCATGTACCAATCAGCTATCTAGGAGAGCCAAGACCTGAGAGGGCAGGAAGTGGGCTGGCAGTGGCGGGGGGGGGAGTGATCATGCAGGCAGAGAGAGGTGCAACATTACCTCCCCCAATGCTGAGCACTGGAATTTAATTACAACAGCGACAACGACAACAACATGAATCAAACATTCAACATTCGGACTGATGCGCTACATCACTGTCAAACATGAAAGAGTGTGGTGAAATACACCATGCTCCACCGAGGCTAAAACAATTGGATTAAACAGATGCCCTCCTGGCAAAAAAAAAATGCTCCACTGTAGAACAATAATGTGGAACGGTCACCAATTCCTCTCACTCCCTGCTGTGTAATGTAATGTGAGTGTCCAGAGGGGATGTGGCAGGAGCAGTTTCCTTAGGAGACCAAGCCAGCAGTTTATTACAACAAAAACTTCCCCGTCCAAAGAAGACATTATAAATGCAATTACAATTCTCCATCTTAAAAAATGACCACCCTCCTCACATATCATCAGTCATCATCAGCCCTCTCCTCCAATCATCTCTCTCTCTTACAGCACAGAGTGGAATGTAGTGTGTAAAACTGCATCATGGACAAGGCGTGTACACACTTGACCAGGACTACTCCTAAGGCACTTCAATCCCTCAAAAGGCACAACTGGTAATTCTAAGTCGAGAGGGGAAACTGTAGTTTAAACTACTGTAGTTTAAAATAACGGTTTACTTATAAACAGCAAAATATCAACGTATTAGCCTCACACATCTCCCGAGTGTTACTATCACTCCAAATCTGCACCTGTGTTTGCGGGTGAGACCCAGAAAAGCAGTCAGTGTATCCACGGAGACGCTTGATGCTGCGCCTCTATTGGACAGGATGGAGGGGGACAGATCGAGGGCAAGGTGTCCCAGCTTCCCCTCGGGATCCCTCCCGAAATCCACCAGCCAGTTCATTTTTTAAGCATCTCTTTCACAGCTTTGCTCCTTTCTACGGTGATTGACAAAACCGCGGTAATTGCACCACCGTAGCCGCTCTACTTCCATCATGTTATAGCCGGAGCTAGGCCTATCGCACATGAAAGTGCAGCTGGAGGAGTCGATTAGAGAGACGCCATCTGGGCCCAGAATAATAGCCGTCGCCACTGTACCATTTCGTGATTACTGGCAATTCATTCAGCACCGGGGAGGTCACCACATGCAGACCATGCAAGCTACAGGAAATTAATCTGTGCTTCTTGCACAGAACAGGTGAGGGGAAAAAAAAAAAAAAAAAAAAAAAAAAAAACTTACCTTAATGGCAACTGAACAGTGCTCCCTATTGAACTCACATAACAGGCCTAGTAGTTGGCTGGCGATAAATTGCACAGCCCGGAAAACCGATTTCATTTTTTTGAAAAGCCCAATTTCTCTCCATTTCCAAAGGTCCAGCCCCACAACTCCGCTGGTGTTGTGAAATGTGCGAGCCCATACTGTATAGCTGATTGATCCACATGCCAAATCAAGATGGAGAATGCTGCTCCATCTAAAGGTCTCCCGCCATGTAATAAAATGCTGCACTCTTGATCGTGTTCAAAAGCAGCCATTTCCTCCCTCCTGGACTAACCTGTCCGATTAAGACGCCACAACGCGGGTGAAAAGATGACACTAGTGCATCCATATATCTTATCTTCAGTCTGGCTCAATGCAGTATTTCAAAATCAGATTCAGAAGCGTGCGATGATGTCAAAAGCATGCACAATTTCACCTGACTAAAGGTGCTCCGCAAAAACTTTCACAACGCATTATCGATTTAGCAATCATTGCCATTTCAAATAAGACCACCTCTGTCAGGGGAGTTTTAAAATCCCTGCAACCAAGCTTAATGCTTGGTTTTCCATAGCTGGTGTTACATCTCAGCCAATCATATTTTTAGCAAATGGGGAAAGGCTCATTGACTGGGCCAGTTTGCATAGCCTATTGCAATTTTCATGCAGTATCAACATCAGTTATGGGCCCTTTCCTTCAAGCTATAATCAAGAATAAAAATGTTCATACAATAGTACATCTTGGAACAAGAAAATCTTTGGGAATCATCTTACTGTAATGAGGGAGCAATTAATCTATTATGTTTATATGCTATTTGTATTACATATAGAAAGTGTGATAAACAAATCCAAGCCAATATACATACAAGCTCACACCATAGACAAACTCTTGGAGCAAACCTATATGGAGTGTCAGAGAACAGAAATGCAGGCATTAGGCAGTTAAATAAGACCAAAGTCACAGGCAGTGTGTTGTGGCCATAATATCAATGTGCTTACCTTCCAAACATTAACCACCGCAACCATGCTTCCAGGCAACACAAGAACAGGAAATGACAAACTAGATAATGCTGAGCATCAACAAGGTAATGTTTCTCTACTCAACGTTTAGAAACAAGAAACAAACAGTGTCACATATTAATTATTGTTTAAGGTCATGATTCACCACAAAGGCAGTGTTTCCTTCGAGATAATTAATACATCCGACCGATAATAAGCCAGAGGTTAAACAAGCATTTCCCTGTTAAAGACATCATGGGGAACATAAGTAGAAGAGGGCTACATTTCCTTGAACCAGCAAAGGGGAACATGTATTGATGACAACATAGGTGCAACGCACAACAGGGCTAATGAAATCACTCCTATAGATAAAGACCAAAAGGCCATGTCCTGCAGACAGAAACACTAAGAAAAAGTCAAAATGTTTAAAAAGGATGATTCTTGAGATTATTATTATTATTATTAATGGAGTGCTGTTCAGGAGACAGGCTCAAAATGCTTACACTAACACAATAAAGCAATACATTTAAAAGAAAGGCAAGGAACCACAAAAAACACAATATGTGCACGTACAGTAGATACTGTACACCATTCAGTACTCACACTTTTAAAAGGCACCAGTTCTTTCCATTGTGCCACTCTATGCAAGTTCCCTTATACCCAAGAGACCTGGATAATCACGGCACCCAGGATGTAAGCACAGAGGTTTCTGAAGAACATCCAGTTTTCTCTTAGAGAATTTATAAATAAATGGGCTAATGTGTACACAGAGAACAGACGTGCATTACCTATTTATTGCATTATAATGGAAAGGCCCCATATACACTGTAACTTGGTAATACACAGGCAATAAACTTAATTGAAATACTTCATAAGCCACTATCATATAAAAACCTTTCAGTGCACGCAGTACATAAAATCTGCATACGCTCCAACAATCTACAGACAAACCTGCAACAGACCTCTAAAAATTCAACGATTTCCTGGCACCATCTCAAAACCTGTGTTTAAAGATCTCCCATGAATGAACAAGTTTAGCGGCTCACTATATAAATATACCTAATGCCTAAACGTACATAAATTTGTATTGCACTAACATTATTATTGCTAAATACAGAATTTATGCATGAGCCATCAATGAAATATAACATGTCTTACCATATTTCAGCAAGACTGTGTATATGTATGAATATATTCTGAAAAGTAGCTTAATTCATTGTAGTCCCTTCATCAGACAAAATGGAACGCAGAGTTCAGAATACACGGGAACATTTTATCAGACATCTGACAGGTTGCCATGGAGAAGTTTAATTGCTTACACCAAGACAACAATGTAGAATATTAGACACCAGTTACCATGTATTTTGCAGTCAGCAAATCAGAGACACAGTAACAATAGTGCAGTAGTGCAGATTAGGCAGAGGTCTGTAGCACTGGCCTACAAGATGCGCAGAAATGGTTTATGAGTGCTTTTGGGGTTCACGACCCTATAAAAGCTCATGGCTCTCTATAAAGGGGTGCCATATATCTAAACCTCACAAACAAGTGCTGAGGGGATGACATCAGACCTCAGGAAACTGGGCACTTCAGAGCCAGAATGGCATCACATGTCAGCACAAAACATATTTAACAAGTTTCCTCTGAGTCCATTAAAGCGACCCCCAGGAGGCCCCCCCGCCCCCCGCCGCGCCCGGATGCGGTCATGCTCCGCCGGCCCAAGCACACGTGAGCGCTAGTCGCGGGTGACTTTGACCTGGGGATTAAATGCGCAGAGCCCCGAAGAGAGGCATGTGCGCGTCTGCCTAATCACATAATGAAGTCGGCTCCCTGCAGCACAGCCTGATCGCCCTGGCCATGCACCCCCTGCTATAAATACCAGAGCACTGCAAGCAGGCGGCCAGCACAAACGCACTCCACACTGG